>NC_056729.1:188732749-188972749 GCF_019279795.1 Protopterus annectens
CAATACTTTATGTTTGCACTGCATGTGTATAATGTAATATACTAGAAGAGAAGTAGCAGCACAGTAAACTGAATACACATAACACTATGATTACATCATGCTAAAAGATGATGTATAATGCAAATATATGACAATGAATCATGGGTATTATGCCAACTATAGCTGAACACATCTTTTTTGCACCTCTTTATCCATATACAAGAGGTCCAACTAGATGAATGAACTGCAGAATGTTTGATCTGCTCAAAACGCCTGTATTATAAAGGTACAAACTGCAGTAAAATTAGGGAATAAGTGCATTACACAACTATAATACATATTTCATTATTTGAAATCACAAGTAAATACAACATTATCACTACTACAATAATTTCCTCAAATACCTAATAAACATGATGTTCCATTAGCTGAACATTACTTGCACAAAAGCAGAAAGCACACACACACACACACACACACACACACACACACACACACACACACACACACACACACACACACACACACACACACACACACACACATCAGTAGAATATAGTACACATGCCACAATATTCATTGCACATGTGGTTTCTACACAACATAAGTTCATAGGTGGTTACTGGGCTATTGACCCAAACGTCTTTCTAAGCCTAGCCTTGTGAACCTAATATAATACTAGAGGAACTCAATTTAAAGGATCTTACCTAAACTCAAGATCTTAGTTAGCAATGACCACCCATATCTAGGAGGGTCATAGGTGAAATCCCCAGCAGGAATTTACTGTTTCCCTTCCAGTCATTCAGGCTACACTTAAGCAGGATCATAGAGGGACTTTGTTTTATGTGAATTTGTAGTCTATTCCAGAGAAGTGTCAACCTCCGAGAGGCATATTTGTCTCTCCAGCAGGTCCTATTTATGTTACATGGCAGGTTAAGGTCCCTGGCACAGGTGACTCTTGTCCCATTTGACTTGCAGATGTGCAGCATTTCCATTAGGTTTGGATCCAAGATTGCTCTATAGGCCAGGCACAAGTTTCCTCTAAATAGTCTGTATGCTACTGAGTACAGTGACAGTGACTTCAGTCTGCCAGTGTATGACATGTACTGGAAACCCTGTAATTTTGTTGATTAGAAATCTCTGAGATCTCTCAAGCTGCTGCGGGTGCCTGGTAAGGTACATACCAAAGGGAGCATTGCACTCAATTACTGGCCTGATGAGGGTAGAGTACAGAGGTTTTATGACATCTTTCACTCTTGAAGCAATGCCTTTGCTAATGAGATATGCAATGTAGAATATGCTCCTTACCACAGTAGACACATGGTGGTCAAAGTTTAGGCTGCAGTCAACTTGTGTTCCCAAGTCTCTCATTATTGAGTTGCTACTTAGGGTATTATTAGTTAGATGATAGTCTGCAGGTGTATCATTTTTACTGACGGGGGTGATAATGCATTTTTTAGCAATGAGTTTGAGTCCATGGCTTTGACACCAGTCATTGGTTTGTGTAAATCCCTGTTGAAGTATATTGACATCATTTGGGGATTCAATGATTGTATCTAATTTGCATTTGTCAGCAGACTTGGTCAGCTACAGCCCCTCTGTTTTGGCCCAAACATCTGAGAAGTATATTCCAAACAACAGTGGCTCTAGCACTGACTCCTGTAGAACCCCAGTGGTGACAGGTCTGCTGGTTGAGGTAAAGTCCCTAATTTTGACTGAGGGTGATCTGTTGGTGGGCCAGTTAGCAACCCACCTGAAGACATAAGGGTTGATATTCATCTGGGAGAGTTTATCAATGATGCCCGAAAGTGGGATTGTGTCATAAGCCTTGGCTAAGCCAAGGAAGGCTGCATGCACAGATTTGCCTTCATCTATGGCTCTGAAGACATCTTTGAAGAAGTCCACCAGGTTTAAAAGGTATGACCTGCCTTTGACAAAACCAAACTCTGTCAGATCAAGGATTGGTGGAACACCTATTTCCTAATTTATAAGGTCCATGATGATTTGTTCACTGACCTTACAGATAAGGCTGGTTAAGCTTATGGGTCTGTAGTTCCAAGGGGCTGTTGCTGTACCACCTTTATGAAGAGGGATGATGGTTGCTGTTTACCATTCAGCAGGGACAAAACCAGTTCTCAGACTGTGGTTGAAGAGAGTATCTAACCGAGTTGCTAACTCATGTTTTAGACCATTTAAAATGCAACCTGGGGTGCCATTTGGTCCCATACTGTCTTCGTTTTTGATCTCGGAGAGAGCATTAATGATGTGCTCTTTCGAAATGCAAGGTAGGGGAGATGTAGAAGGAATGCTTTGTGGAATGTTTGGAGGGGAGAGGGGGAAGAAATGTTTGCTAAACTTGTCAACTAATAGGTTACCAATTTTCCATGATTAGTGTGTGTGATGCCATCTAAGCTAGGTTAGCACACATCTGGGTCCTACCTTTTAGGTTATGGATATAGCTGAAGAATATCTTATGGTTATCTTTAGCTATGGTTGTTATTTTTTTTTTTGAAGTTACCATTAGAGGATTTTACAAATCTTTTTATTTGTTTGTTCAAGCAGAGGTGGGTGTTTTTCCAGTGCGGGATACCTCTCTTTTTTACTCTTAGACAGCAACTTCTTCCTCTTCTTGTATAACTTATTAATGTTAGATGTCCACCAGTGATGCTTTTTTTCTTGAGGATCTTGTTTTGATCCTATCAGGTGCAGCTGTATCAATACATGTGTGTACGTGTTTGTAGAGGGCACTTGTGTATACCTTAGTTGTCAATGCCATCTGTGGGAACAGGAGCTTGGAAATTATTTATGCCATCCCTTAGGAGGGTATAATTAGCTTTGGTTAATTTTGTTTTAGTCTAAGAGTGGTTCAGGTGTTATAGCTGCTTCAAGTGTGACTGATGTATGATCAGATTTAAACAGTGAGGGTCCTATATTGAGGTAGTGCAATGGTCACTCATGTTGGTGAGGACCAGGATGAGAATATTTGAGCCACTTGTGGAGTTGCATACTATTTCTTCCAGGACATTAGTGTTGACAAAGTCTAGAAACCTTTGTGCGTAAAGTTTCCCAGTCAATAGAGGGATAGTTAAAATCACTCATGACTAGAGTACTTGGTTATAATTTGATTGACTCAAGTAGGCCCGAATAAGCAGTGCAGGTATCTTGGTTTATTGAAGGGGACTATAGCTAACAATGACTTGAAGGGGGGTCTTACATACAGTTAGTTGAACTTGGAGTAACTCCATGGAGTTATCCTGTCTGTCCAGTCTAGAGGTGTATTTATCTTTGATGAAGATAACCTCTTTTGGTTCTCACACGTTCACTTTGTGGTCTGAATGTGTGGAAGGCATTGTAATCTTGCAAGGCCGGGGTACTCTCTCCAGCCCTGAACCAAGTTTCTGTGACTGCATAGACATCAATATCCTCCAGGGAGAAGAATGCTTCCAGAGAGTGCTTTTTCTTATTTAAACTCCTAGTGTTTGTGAGTGATACTTTCACATCAGAAATTTTGTTCTTGAGACCCTGCATAAAAAAGGCACTGTAGGGGAGGCAAGTTCTTTAGCCAGTAACCAAATTCCTAGAGGTAACAGGTGTAGACCATCTCTGTCAAAGTAGTGTGGTCTATCAACCATGTCATTCCAGGTTAACAGGAACTGGATCGCCTTAGAATGACACCAGAAGCTAAGCCAATTTTTTTAAATCAATCATTTTTTTCATATTGTGGTATCATCCTAGGTGAGAGTAAAATGTTGCTGAAGGCTAAGGACATACCTGCTTGGGACACATATTTATAGATCTCAATCATGTCTCTCTTCAAATACTCCAGTGAGGTACATCTCAAGTCATTTACACCAACAGAAACTATGACTGAGTCATAACAGTACTTGTCATTGAGAAACTTGAGTGCATGAGGGATCTGACGGATCCTGGCACCCGATAGATAGCTGTCTGTAACCTTGTCCTTGTCCAGCCTGGTGAGTGGGATATCTCTATGTCTCATAATGGAGTCACCTATGACTAAAAAAAATTGGCTTAGATGTGTTTTACCTTAGGGGCTTATTTGGTGAGACACTAGTGCTTGTGTTTTTATGTGCATAGATAGAGTGCTGTAGGTGCTGTATTATGTGTAACATGTTTGTGTTTGGAATGTTTCTGATGTTTAGGTAGGTTTCCGGTGAGTACCTTCATATATGATGCTTTATGTGTTGAGTTCATGGTTTGCGTAGGAGGTCTAGTATGTGAGCTGACAACCTGTTCAGTGTTACTGTTTGGTGTGCGAGAGAGCAAGGATTGCAGATTCTTAGTGTAGATGCATCTCTCACAAATTGTACTTGGGTGATTTAGCAGCAGAGGGTTGTCAATGTACATGAAGCAGTTGCTACCCTGCCTCGAAATACTTATGTCAATCAGGCTGGTAGGAGGAATGGAGGGAAAATGACCATCCATAATGCTAGGTTAAATCCTTTTTTCACAGTGGGAAGAGACAATGCAATGGAGCGGTGTGATATTACTGTTTGCTGTAAATGGGGTATATACTAATGGGATACTATATAAAGAGTCTATACTGAGGGGGGAGATTCTCTACATGGTATGAGACTATTGTAGATTTGGTGGGCTTTGGACTGTTTAATGGTAAAAAGCGCAGGTGAGGTGCTCTCTGAGCAGCTAAGTACAGTATAAGGACTTCTTGGCTGGATCATGAGCAGCTACTAAGGGAAAATGTATCTACTGAATTTTTTGCGTCTATAAGTGCCAGTGGTTACCCCTACTGCACACTAGTGCACAGTCATGCACTGAGGTGTGCTATGAGTAAACAGATAAATACAGCAGAGCAGTGGCTGGTTGGCTAACTCTGTGGAGCTGTAGCAAAACAAGCAGAAACCCATGTAAATGAGGGGCTTATGTAGCAACAGTGAGCAAACTGAATTAAACAATTGAACCAATAAAAAAGATAAAAACTGAGCCCTGTGCCAGCAAGCTTCAATCAGATGAATCTTGACTACATTCTCCATCCACAAGGGTGCAGGGGGACCCTCTCCAACAAAAGATAGCCTGGTTTAGTCCTCAGTTTAATAAACAGAACTGAATTCAGCAGGTCTGAATCTAGTCTATGCTACAGCAGACAAAAAGTGCAACAAATCAGCAAGAACAATTTTTAGAAAGTTATCAATATAGCAAAAATACAGCTTAAAAGTGCAAAATATGCTATAAAATTGTACTTATGGTTAGTAGAATGGAACATATTTCTTGGATTGCACAGACAAATACAGCAGAGCAGTAGCTGGTTGCCTAAACACAATACATGTTGAACACATGTTATTTACCTGTGTGTGTCAGTGCTGTCAGTACACTGACTAGTGCATATGTGCTTTTATAAAAACATAAAAAGTTTACACAACAAGTACTAGTTGTTAAATGGGTAATATTTAACTGCATCTGTGCATGATATTTCCCTTTTTACCTACACATACAACTATGTTTTACCAACATGAAAATGCCTAATAATATGCAATATGGATTAACATAGCTGATAGTACTGTTTAGAACAGGTATGTGAGTGTATCACTGCAGTTAATTTGTGTCTATAATACATTAAAAAACACAAAATTGTAATGCCTTGCTTTAAATAGCATCAGTACAGATCATGATGCTACCTAAACTGTGGCTGAGTACAAATGTTATGAAACTCAAAGAATATTTCCCCTGAACTGTGGAACTGCTGCAGGCTTAACAATACAATGTCCTGGTTTTGTATGACAACCATCTTGACAGTGGCATACACCATGAATATTTACTACAGTATGTCCATCCCCATAGCATGTACAGCTGTATTTGAGCCGCTGACATCAGTTTGTTTGTGGTTATGTGTGTGAGTGTGCATGCATGCATATGTGTGTGTGTGTGTGTGTGTGTGTGTGTGTGTGTGTGTGTGTGTGTGTGTGTGTGTGTGTGTGTGTGGTGCGCATGTGTGTTTGCATTCCCAACAGAAGGATAGGGCCTATGTCAGCATATCCCTTAGGATGTCAGTGTAATCCCCGTTGTATTATCCACATAAGGCTTCCTACTGGGGTAAATACAGAGGGCCCTCCACAGCCCCATTCCAGATGTAGTGCACTATGGTGCAGATGTAATGTTAGAAAGCCCGTAAATGCTACAGAGGCATATTTGATACATTCTTATGTTTTAGGGAAGCTGGGATATGTGCTAAATGGGTGTACATTTCTGGCAAATAAAGAAAAGATGATTACAGATCAGTATTCAGCATTATATGGGGTTTAAGTTGAGTCATGTGAAAGCAGAAGTTGCAGCAATAAAGAGGGAAGGTTAAGATTACCTTTTTGCATACTTACTCCCCCGGATTCACGAATCCTCCATGTAAGACTAATAAGTCTTACCCGGAGGCTGCAGTTGAATGGTATGACATCAGCATGCCATGAATATTCATGAGGGCACGCTGACTCAACCCCAAGTCCAACACGGACCATGCAGGCAAGCAGGGGGATTGTCCGACTGCCGAGCAGTGTAAAGGTCTACACCCCTGCAAGTGTGTGAAAAAACAAAATGTCAACACACAAGAGCGAGTCCGCGCAAATATCCATGTACCCAACACCACACTCCCTGACATTGTAAACACCCAGCACAGTTATAAGAAGTAAAACATTAATTTTTTTTTTTCTAATTCCCAATATAGCTGCCCGTATTTGCACGTGTGTGCGCGGGTGTGCCCATTGCTTAGCTGCAGTTAGCAATCATGACATGGAAGAGCATAATAAGTAATGTTCATGCAAATTACATCAAATAGTAATAGCATAGTGGTAGAGCATTCACACAAAGAGGAGGCATTCACAGTTCGAGTTCCACCACTCCCCTTGCTATTTTATGTTCCAAATTAGTATATGATATAATTCCTGACCTATATGATTAAACTTTTACTAAAAAGCATTCAAATGGCTTATGTATCAGTGAACAAAATGTATATTAATAAAGGAACCTGACATATAATTGCCCCCAGTTAAGCAACGCTTAACCCAGCGCAATATATTTGCCCATAGCTAACTCGCGCTTTACCCAGCGCAATGTAGTTGCCCATAGCTAAATCACACTTTACCCAGCACAAAATAGTTGCCCATAGCTAAATAGCGCTTTACCCAGTGCAATCAGTTTGTGCGGAGGTGAGCGGCAACCAGTGCACCTTCGGGCAACGTGGAGCAACGTAGAGCAAAGTTGCTTAAACACAGCCACGCCCCCTAACCTGTCTTGACAGTAGTAAAATAAACAGCAATGATAAGGTTTAAACCCAGGACACTGTGCACCATAATCAAAGTACTGAACCACTAAGCCACGACAGCTTAGGATAAACATCCACTTTTGACAAATATATAGTAATAAAAGTTAGATTAACAATTACTAAGCAGGTCTGCAGTCAGCTAAGAATATTCAAAAATGGCCAATCACAGAAAAGTGCGGGAAATGCGGCATATTTAAGCTGCATAGGCAGGAATACTCGCCATAAGTGATTGTAGCTCCCATCTGCAGTTAGAATGTCTGGTGCTGGAGTGGGTACACACTTTTGAGCGCAACGCTGGGGCATCGAGGAGTCAAGATACATGGTTTGGCTCCTAGTCCATCAGCATGAGACTCGACTCCTGCAGGGCCAGTTCCAAGGAATGGAGTATAAGGCAGAGGCTTCGAACCGGTTGGCTCATGAACTCACCAGTGCCACAGGTGTCCCTCGGACTGGTGAGCAGGTCCGTCACCACTATGGAGACCTGAAGAGGTGGAAGCAGGACCTTCTGAACCAGTGGATCCAGGAGGCCCGTCATATGCGTGATGCCCCACTACTAAGTAGGTAGCCATGGAATGCAGTATGTAAGACAAGCTAATATAGTCTAAATAATGGATAGCTTTGTCTCAATATCCCTTTATTTACCCCACAGCTGCAGGTGCTTGTGCTATGAATCGGCAAGTCTATGCAGATAGGCTGCTAAGGCTGCGCCACCAGGCAGATTAGTAAATATTCTGCATGTATTGTTACATGATATATGTGAGTGAGCATGACAAAAGTGTTTCAGCCCAATAATACAGCAATAAAATGTCCTGAATAAATCCTCTGCATGTACTGTTATATAACAAACATCAGTGAGCCAGAAATAGAGTGTACTAACCAACCAATCAAGGTAAAATAAGTCTGGAATACTATCCCTGCATGTACTGTCATAACATACAAGTGAGCAGGCCTGAAAAACAGTGTTGTAACCTATAAAGAAAGGTATAATATGTCGTGAATATGTCTTCCGTATGCACTGTAATAACAAGTAGAGGACAGAGCCTGTAGAAAAGAGTGTTCAATTTAATTAATAAAGGTATAAAACTTGGAGTGTGTCTGTGTCACTTACTTTGAAATGCTGTTGTACCCTTGCAATAATAAATAGTACTGTTGTATTAGGTGCTGTCAATCCACAGTTGTGCAGTCCCATAGGAAGTGGATGAAGGAAGTGGCAGTAGCTGTGAAGTATAAAACATTCATTCCCTGAATAAATCATCTGCATGTACTGTTACATATCATAAGTCAGATAGCCAGGAATAGAGTGTAGTAACCCCTGAATAAAGCAAAAACATGTCTGGAATACTATCTCTGCATGCACTGTCATAGAAAAAACTGAGTGAAACTGAAAAACAGTCTTGTAACCTATCAATAAAGGTATAATATGTCGTGAATAGGTCTACTGTATGCAGTGTAATGTCAAATAAAGGAGAGAGCCTGTAGGAAAGAGTTTTAATGTAAATAGGAAAGGTATAATACTTGCAGTGTGTATGTGCCAGTTACTCAGAAATGTTGTACTCTTGCAGTGAAGAAATGTTACTGTTGTATTAAGTGCTGACAAACCCCAGTAGTGCAGTCCCATATAAATTGGATGAAGGAAGTGCCAGTAGCTGTGAAGTATGTAACAGTCCTCAACAGTTGCGAAATGGCTAACATGCATAGGTAAATCTGGCACACGAGTAGTCTGTCAAGGTGTTCCCCAAAAATGTTAGTGTGCTACCTGGAAAGTAGGGTTGTGTAGAAAAGAAGTGAAAAAGGCACATGAACACAGCCAGATGTGCAGATACATAAACAAGTAAATTTAATGCAAGTATGTAGCAGTAACATCTGCATCTTGGACAGTTACTATGTCAGATAGAGGTCAGGTATATAATGAAGTAGCCAAACCCATAACGCAATCAAATGCATGTTGCCTAGTGTAATAATACATGTAGGGGATATACACCTGCAGTCAATAGGAATGTAGTGTACAGTTAAAGTACTAATAAGATGTTAATGGAGGTTTCTTTTTACATCCTACTCCATGTGCATAAACAATGCAATTCCACACCTCATTGGCTATGTCTAATCTCATAACATTTGTTGGGACATATGTCCTATTGTTATATAAAATCTGCATTTACTTTGATGCATGTCCCCTATTAAAACACCACAATCTTGGTGGCCTGTTGCCACCAATCATCCCTGCATGCTGTTGTAATGTCCACTGTCGTTCAATACATGCATGTGTTATGCTTGCTGTTCAACTGTTGTAACCCTGGTGTGCTGGGTTAATGGGAATATTACTGCATGCTGTTACAACTAACTTGGAATGCTGTTGTCTATGTTGTAATTAAACACACCTAAACAAAGAATGTATGGGAAGGCCGGTCCCAGCAGACCCACCTGTCCCTCCTCAGCTGGCAGTTGCACCTGGCACCAGCAGGTCTGGTGCCCAGCCCGGGCCACCCTCCTCCATTGGTCCTGTGCCACCTTCGGGTAGAAGAGCTACAAGGGATGGGGCTGGCCCGCCCCTGCAAGCGTGGGCAGAGAAGGGCCTCTTGTCACCCTCCAAAGGTTCCAGGTTGTGGTGCATAGGGAGATCCAGCGTTTAGTCGCTGATCCCCTATGCCAGCTCGAGGCAAGAGTGGCGTGACTCATGGGTGAGCCTGCCCCTCCTACACAGCCCCCAGCACAGTGACCCTTGGGTCTGTGAAGGTCCAGTTGTGACTGCCCATGGGTGGGGATCTCAGTCTCACTGTTACCATCTGTAGGCTCATGGGCTTGCAATTTCCAAACATCCGTCCCTGTCAATTGTGTTCACCCACCCCATGTGTCATACTCCACCCCTGTATGCGCCTTGTTTGTCTTGTCTGTTTACCTACCCAACCTACCTTCCCAAATATACCTACTTCCTCTACCTCACTTTCCACTCTCCCCTGATCCACTCTCCACTGAAAAAAAAAAAAAAAGGGCAATCTGTAACCGCAAAAAAATTACACCCCATACATAGCTGCCCATTTTACACACATGTCCATTGGACATGTAAACTGATAATTATAATTGGCAGTACAACAAACTTTGTTGTCCTCACCCCTCTCTCAGGGGTGGAAGGTTTCAAATTCCACTCCAAATTTGCAACATATGTACAGCTGTTGCTGGTAAAGACATGGGCAGCTATGGACCTTCCCTACACCCATCCTGCACATCCCAAGCTTGTTTTCCTACTGTCTTTCCCTCTTTGTGCCCCCTTTTTCACCACTTTCCTATCTCCCCATTTTCTTTTCTTTCAAAGAAATTAGCGTGGGGTTAGCGGGAATAAGCACTTTTAAGCAGTAGTAAGCATGTTTAAGCGAGTGTGCGCATGTGTGTGCTTAGCTAAGCATCGCTAAGCGTTGTGCAAACCCACGCAAACCCACTTACAACTGCTTAAAAGTGCCTTAGTCACTCTAGGTCAGGGCCCTTGTTCTGCTCAGCAGCAAAATAAAATACCTTTGTCAGTCTCGAACCCAAGACCTTGGGCACATAAGACTGCATGAAGTACCACTAAGCCACAACTGATATACAATAACTTGGTGCTGCAAAAAATATATCATGCATTACAATGAGTGAATGTAAAGGAAAAATAGGAAGGCCATAACACAAAGCCTGTTCTGTGGATCTTTACCAGCAATTGTTGTGGGATTGCATTACATGTGTGTGATGTGAGAAGCAGCCAATGAAGCAGAAAGTAATGTTGCAGAGGCACTTTACAACTCCCACACAGTATCATAGCAGCACAAACACTGGCATATCTGAGTAGGGCAGAGGCCATACCTCCTAACTCAATCAACTTTCCAGGGATGTCCCTGATTGTGAAACATATTTTAACTGTGTCCCTCAGAATCCCTCAGAAAAGTACTGATATCAGTCAGAATGGTGGGCTATTATACAATGAATACTAACAATAATAACAGTAGACACCGCTTGTATGTCATGAAAGGATTACTAATCCATATGCACTGCTTCACTGAAGTATACACCTACTGTTCCTATTATGTGTAAGGTGTACCTCACTTTCAACTACCTATCCATGACACCATGCAAAGATGTATCTGACTGTTCCATAGGCCCAGCAGAGACCCAAACACACAGGCATATAGGCTATACTGCTGTTACACACTCTACAAATAGCTTTCTTAGGACCTCCCCAAGCATACCCTTATGTAGGAGTATAACACAGAAATACCAATGGATGTAGCCATGTACTGGTAGCAACTGACTGTAACAATGCCATCATAGCAGCACAAACACTGGCATATCTGAGTAGGGCAGAGGCCATACCTCCTAACTCAATCAACTTTCCAGGGATGTCCCTGATTGTGAAACATATTTTAACTGTGTCCCTCAGAATCCCTCAGAAAAGTACTGATATCAGTCAGAATGGTGGGCTATTATACAATGAATACTAACAATAATAACAGTAGACACCGCTTGTATGTCATGAAAGGATTACTAATCCATATGCACTGCTTCACTGAAGTATACACCTACTGTTCCTATTATGTGTAAGGTGTACCTCACTTTCAACTACCTATCCATGACACCATGCAAAGATGTATCTGACTGTTCCATAGGCCCAGCAGAGGCCCAAACACACAGGCATATAGGCTATACTGCTGTTACACACTCTACAAATAGCTTTCTTAGGACCTCCCCAAGCATACCCTTATGTAGGAGTATAACACAGAAATACCAATGGATGTAGCCATGTACTGGTAGCAACTGACTGTAACAATGCCATTGTAACAGTACTGAAAACACCTGTGAGTTGCACAGACAAAGAATGACAGTGTAACCTCTGGCTACCATCTGGTTAGGTTCACAGGAGGGAACCATGCAGACAGACAGCCTGCCCTGATAAACACATAGGTACACACCAATCCTGCAAGTCCAGTAAGATAATATTCACATATTAATGCATAATGCTCTCAGTATGTAAGCCCCCCCCCCAGTTAAAAGATACTTGTGCATTTAGGGTCTATCAAGTGTGTAGGTAGGCATACTCAGTACAGGTATTGTCCAGTTGCCCTGCAAACGCTGTGGTAATGTCAACAGTAAAAAACATAAACTCTGCAGAAGTCAGTACATTAATATTCCCAGTATAGTCACATAAATATTAAGTAAGCATTTGTAGTGGTGAGTAAAACTCTACACTGATAGCTCAGTATTGGAAGTGGCAACAGTCAGGTCTAAGTACAACATGTACATCACTATCTACACCTCTAGCTTCATTTATAAGACGTATACTGACCTTCTGCCTTACACAACAGTCTCCACAGCAAACAAGCATGGGCCCCACACTGGATATCTGAAAGGGCTATGCCTACATACCTTAGCAATTTATAGCATTGGGTTGCTATGACAGTGAGTACTGCAATTACCACTCAGTAGGCTGTATGCATTTACCAAATGCTGGCCAACAATTGGTGCAGAGGGCATCACATGCACATGTGCAGATACCTATAAAAGCAGATAGTACTTGCTATCCCCACATGCAATCATTACATTGCAATTTCAACATAGTGAAAAATGCCAAGCAGGAAAAAAAAAAAACAAAAAAAACAACAGTACGTTTCAGTACCAAAAAAAAAAAACATACACAGACGGACCCGGAAGGGACATACAGGTATGTAACAGTTTGTAGTTACTGGCAGGTAGTAGATGGTTATGGTTAGTACTGTTGATCCTCTGATACATGCATATGTGGCAGCAGTAGGTATGTATGCACTGATGCCATGCATAAGTATTGCCATGGATAAATTGTTGGGTAGCTGTGTGCAGTGGGACATAAATGTGACAGTTGTAGCTCAGCAGTACATGTCAAACATCTGAACATGTTATCTATGGTCTGTACAGTACTGCGTTTAAAGGCAGTTTTGGGGAGTATTGCAAACACCTAGATAAACTTGGATGTCACAGAGTAAGACATGCATGATAGTCACATAATGTGTAGCTTAGCATTGGCAACAGCTGTAGCAGGCTAACATAGTAATGTATCATTTGCAGCTATGTATACCCTTGTACTATTACTGTATGCACACATGTGACAACCATCCATGTTGTAGCAAGGCCCAACAGGTCATCCATGAGGTGTATGGACTTACAACAGTGTGGACCTTGTGTCTGTATGGCACACACATATGTCGAGATACATGTGTGTCTGACTTATGAGCATCTGAACATGTGCATATAGCAAGGGACATACTGCAACTGTTTGTGAAGGGCGGACATTTATATGTTGGTGCAGGTTGCTATGTGCATATATATATATATATATATATATATATGTAGGTTGTAGTGTGTGTCAAATAAGACAGCATACAGTGCTGGCATATGACATGTGTTGTTCAAATGCCATGGGTATGCTTTGTTAGGTATATAGTCTCTCAGATATGGGGTCCGGCTAAACATATATGGGCTGATAACACCTTCCATGCATTCTGCACAAGACCGTGCAATATCATTACATAACTGTACCCCCCTCAACCTTAGCATTATTGATATTCCCACCATGAAAGGTGGACTGTATATGTGCTGATATGCATATCAATGTGTACACCAGTGGATGTTGAAATGTACGCTCCAGCTGAATGTTGTACATGTATTGCCATCCCTGTTGTTAAAAGCCCTGTATCCATGAACTAACACATATGTGGTAGTGTACTCAACACGAAGGTGTGATAAGAGACTACTGGACACAGGTGGACAGTAGTGTCCCTAATGATGATCAATGTGCCACACTAGTCATGTAAACCTAGTACAGTCCACATGTCATCAGTAAATGTGTGTCATCCATGGAAACAGAGGTCAGGGTTTCACTCCACTCATCAGTCATAACACCCATCATCGAGTACAATGTCCCTGTTGGTATGTACCTCAGAAGACATACACAGCAACAGTAGATGCCAGACACATACCTCACAAAGAGTATTACCGGATTCCAACAGATGCCCTATGCTGACTGTCTTACCAAACCATAGCTACACTGTGTCGCATACCGCTTACCCAGAGGCTATCCCTGCCCAACATACAAAGCTATGGCAAACCCACAGGTGTTGGGCGTGCTCCATGTAAACTGATGGAACACCAGACAAGAAACACACTCTACTGATCAACACCTTGTAATGTAAAAAGCAGAACATGCTTGACTGACACATCATCATCATCACAGACACATACCATACTGTGGAACCAACCACCTATCAACAGCATATGAAGGTCCTCATTAGCAGTTTCCATCAATAACCATGATGATTGCATGTGAAATAGGAAACACAACCTGGTAATCACCCCTGTGGCTCTGCATGACAGGGGCACAGGAACCTACATTACATGTGTGTTGTAGTGCAGGGTACCATATGTCTATGCTTCCATAGACCCTATGGATAACAGCCTATCAGTTACCTAGGACACGATACACACACGCATGTACCTGTTGCAACACATGCTATGTGAGGTTGACTGTGTGTGATGGAGAATGTGTATGTGAATGTGGCAATGATGTGTATATGTGTGATAGCCTAGTGGGAGTCTGTGTATACCATGGTATGTAGTGTTGTAGCTCTAATCCCATCAAAAGGTCCGTATGCTACTGCCAGGCATGAAAATCACTATGGCATACGTTGTGACGTAGCCCCATGTTGTCGAATGGAGTGTGCCTTTGTAGGCTAAAGCAGTACATGTATGCTTATTGATTGTTAACACTAGTGAATACAAGTCACGTATGGACTGTAGTACTACCTGAAGCTGTATGCCTCAACTGCACAGTATGGTTTATATCCACATGGCTTGGTAAAACACTTTTGTTTGTTACCTGTAGTCCTCACACATCACATACCTCAGGCATGAGGTTATGTATGTGCTGACAAACAGTAATGTATGGTACACAGGTAACTGTAATCTGGGTTGCCATACCCTTGTGTCTTGTAGGTATGTCTGATGTGTGTGTGGGTATGCCTGTAACATGTCCTTGGTGGTATGTGTGTCACAAGATACATGTGCGTATCTAGCAACATGTATAGTGTAGTACAGCAGTATGCCTCCTATAGTGGTGAATGTGCACATATATTACTGAGGGGTTTGCTATCAAGTAGTGTGGTGTACTGCTAGTACATAGATTTAAATGGATGACAAATGTCTGTATGCATTAGCTTCATATACACCTCCTGTGGCGAGGTGTTGCATTGAGTCACATACAGTGTGCCATGTACTGTTATTGTTGTATAGTCCTACATACTGGTTTCACTTTGTGGCTGTGCAGAACATGGTTTGGTATGTAGCATGTGCCAGACACTGTCAGGCAGTTGTGGTCTTAGCAGTCATATGTGTTATTAAAAGTGTGTATCTGCTGACAGCCAATAGGTTGCTATATATGGCATTTCAATGATGTCTGTACATTAGAATGTTGAGTGTGCAACATGGCTTTTTCACAATTACTGTTTAATTGTCTTCCAGGGTTATGGCACACAACAGAAAGCCATCCTATACCCCTGAGGAGGAGGAAGTTATCATCGATGCACTCATCCAACATTATAATCTACTGTTTTCAAGATCCTGCCAGGACCAGCATGGTCGCACTGCACTGTAGCAGGATGTTGTCCATTGGGTGAATGATGTAGGCATGCATAACTGGACTTATGAGCAGGTACGCCATCACTGCAGTGATTTAATCAGACATGTCCGGCAGCATACCTCCGATGTCCACAGACAACAGCTTGCCACAGGTGGTGGTGCTGCCACACATCCTCCCTTCACCAGAGTGGAAGAGCTGCTCCTCAGCGTGGTGGCTCCTGGCCAACCGGTACAACACACCTGTGTCATCATGGAGGCCGGAATCACCCAGCACAGTGACAACGATCGTGCAGGTAACATGGCATATCCGTAGACCACTGTTATCCAAAGTATTATAATATGCATTAATCAGGTGTGTACTGTGTATGCAGAATATGTGGAGCCTGTTGTCATGCAATACTGATAATTTGGGACATTATCTGTATGCCTGTGACTGTCACCCCATGTACTACTGTATAATTGCAGACTCACAGCAGCAATGCCATAGTTGTTGACACTGACGTACTGTCTCTTATCCTTGCAGGTCCCTCTGGTGTGATAGCAAGAAAGGAGACCCATGCTGGTGAGTGGGCTACAGTCATTATAGCATATAACATGTGCATGTCATAGGAGAGTTGTAGGCCATATACCCATGTTAAACACCTACGCATAGTGCATGCTCTGCATGTTATCTGTGTGACCATGCACTTCACAGTGACATGAGTAGCTGACTCATATACATGCATCACACAGAGCATCACAAACAAGTGGGGTATACTGTAGTGGACATTGTATAGGCATAGTCAATACACATGCACACAACATACACCACTTTGTCATATGCAGTATGTGTTAATATGATACACATGGCGTATGTAGATACCTGCTGTAAGGTCATACTCCAGTATCCCGTATGTCATCAACACAGCACATATACTATACCTGGGGGTAGAGGGCTATCATGGGGCAGTGTGACATGCATCAACACACAACACAGTCATGTTAGGCAATGATCCCTATTAAACACCTGACATGCCCATGCAACGACTGTCTATGAACTGTTTAATGTAGCCTAATTGGTGCAGGTCAGGTACAGCAAGATAGTTGCCAGTGTGACATGCATCAGTGTCCTTGAGTGACCACATGATGCTGCCTGATGATGGCTCATGGTACTACACTACATCCAGTTACAGTACCTGCAGTACTACACATAGCATTCATTGTTAGACACCTGACAGCTGTATGCATCCGGACATGGTTTGTATACCTATGAGTGATGGTGCACACGACATTGGAAAGTGTTTCAGACTTCCAGTGCAATGTTGTGTCCATGTACACATTCTCTACCAGGGTGAGGGCAATCAGTGAACAACACACATGCATCAATGACATATATACTGTTAACTACAAGGACTATTTACACTCGCACTGCATGCTGTCGAGCAACACACATCCTGCATGCTGACACATGTGAAAGGACTCTTTGTCTTGTGATACTGTACTCCACCATCAACCACTAACGACTATGTTCCATATTGTTGTTGGTGTGTGTGTGTCAACTTGAATGTGTAGTGTATTAGTGTGCATGTGCGCATGTGAGCATGTGTTCATGTGTTCATGTGAGCATGTGTGCATGTGTGCGAACATCCTGTAGAGATGGTAAAGTGTGCTTCCTTGTCTCCCTCTCACAGGTGCTGAGGTAATGTTGGATGGGTGCAGCGGGGAAACTGAGGTCACTGCCACTAATAGTGACCATGCTGATACATGTGTAGTGGCACAGGCATGTTTGACAGCATCTGTCCTTGGTCCACCAATCGACAGTACACAGCTTTCCATCCCATCTATGCGCACATACGTACTGCCATTACATCCCTCAACACCAATGGCCTTAGGTGAGGAACAGCATACGTAGGCATTGAACAGGAAAGTGTGGTATGCATGGCACATGCAATCCCACACAGCAGTCATGTCCAGACACATGGAACGGTACCACATAGGCATATGTCCAGGGGTTCTCATGGGAGCATCGCTGGCCGTAATGCCCCTGGCAGGCATGCCCGCACAGGTCTCACAACCTCAGGTATGTTCTGGGCTGTGATGCAAGCACAGGCACATATGGAACGGTACACCAGGCAGGGACTAAGGGCACAGAGGCCTCATAACACTGTGATCAATACAGTATCTGTGACCTTGCCGGTGCTATCCGCAATTACACCGATGTCATTGATAGACATTGGGGGGAGACACTAGATGTCCTCCACAATGTTATGTCCATGTGCCAGGACAGTGCAGGCCAGCTGGGATGTTGACGTGGATGTATGCCAGCAACATCCTCAGCTGGCAGTCATCGTGGATGACACCCAAGTGCCAGTTGCTCCCGTAGCACCAGTACCAGCCCCAGCAATGTTGTGGCTGGGCTGTCGGTAGACTGTCCGAGATGACCATATGCACATGGCTCTGGCCAGTCCCAGCAGGGACATGGGTCCAGTCAACATCCCTCTGCCTCTGACGACAGTACTCAGTCTGGCTTAGTACCCGATACTATCCGTGTCACCCCTGGCAGGCACAGGTACTGTGTCCATGGCCGGAGACAGTGATCTGTACAGCCTGGCAAGTAGAGTCTGTGGCTGTCCCACAAACTCCCATATTTGGCAGCCACAAGGGGGTACTATGTGCATGCAGACACACACACATATTACCAACATGTAGGGCTAACACATACACACACACATCACGTCAACACTGACCCATCCTGTACTGTTGCCCCCACACACACACACACACACACACACACACACACACACACACACACACACACACACACACACACACACACACAAGTTGATTGGATGGGTCATTGTCGGGCTCTGGAAAACAATCATACACCCTGTGCATATGATGAAACTGTGCCACCTCCTGTCATCTGTGACATTGATGCAGGAACAGGATAACATGGTGCTGATGCACAGACTGACCTACTAGCAGTGTAGCAATGTTAGCATGTTGTTAACAGTAATGGTAATGATATCCTTGTAGGTGTATCTGAGCAGTCATGATGCATCCCAGCAGTGATTATCAATTTCGTATTGTATACACCCGTGTTAATTCCAAACATGGATTGTCCACACATGTGACAGTTGGCTGGTGTGTGGTACTGGCAGCATGTGTCATTGAGTGGATGTAACGTCTATGATGTGTGCCGTACAGATTCCAAGGTGTACATTTGTGAACATGGTGGAGGTGCACTGTTTGCATGTATGTGCATGGTGGGCACATGTGAAGGGTGACATGCCCTGTGTTACACAGTGTTAATACTTCATATTTCCTATTGGTGTTCAATATGCATGTCACTACACATATGTCACAACTTGGGTACACGTGTGTATGACATGGTGTGACACTATGCTGTGGGTGATACTGTTGATATTGGTCATTGGTTAGCATTCTGGTAGTGTACATAACCTCAACAGCCTGATTTTAACCAAACATTGCATGATGTCTTGACAACTGACACACAGCTGTAGGATACACAGTAGCATTAGAATCGTTCTGGTTTTGTACTCTACCAGTTACCAGTGGTAATGACCACCACACATTCCCGTGACCACTCCTGTTTGGCATGTGTCCGTCTTAGGTACACGCAGACACACTAGGGATATGTACATCCACATCTGGTGATGCATACAGCGGCCTACAAAGCATTCCCTGGATTAGACACCTATCTTCCATGAGGGTATCATACAGACACATACCTATTGACAAACACATGTTGTGAAGCTATGATCCAACAACAGCATAGTCATCCACATTTGCTACACATAGTATCCTGACTGTACCACATTGGTAGTAGCACACAACGTGTAGCAGGGGTGCCAATGTGTACAGACAGCCACATGTGATTTCATCTGTCCTTTGATATCCACATCCCCAAAGCTATGCTGATGTCCCTCAGTGTATCACATAAGTAATAAGGTGTCTGTATGCATATACATGGGGTTGTTGTATACCTACCATGAATGGCCATTATTGACAGACTGTGTTGTGTTTGGGCATGTCTGTCATATGCCACAGGCATACACCCACACTCACACTATTCTATAACAACTGTCATGTGTGTGTGTGACACAGATGACCTAGGGCACGCTCACTACAGTGGCTGTACTTGTCACATACATGTATATGTGAGCTACGGTCCAAGAAGCAGCAGCTAAAACTGTCAATGGTAACAGATGTAGTTGTGTTGACAGCAGGCTTCACACCTATGATGTGAATGAGGTCACATGTACATATATGTCTTGTCCACACAGTTACCAATTTAGGTCACATGTACATATGTGTATTTGCCACACAGATACCTGCAGTGTGCAATGCACATACTGTTGTTTTGCTGATATGTCATACAGTAGTAGTAGTAGCAAAACACACAACCCTTTTCTCAACAGTGTCACACACACACACTCAACAATTTCAGGATTCAAAACCCTACCTACCTATGTCATGGTACTAGACACATATGCATTACCACTATGCGCCATATGCTTTACTGGGAGTTTTCATTTCCACTGCTGTTTTTGTGGAATACTGACATCATCAAACCAGCAAAAAGGGTATTCACCTCTTTCAATGTGTTTTCACAGTCTCAAAAAAAGCCACTTCTCTCATAGGATTAAACACACACACCCCCACATTCACACTCAGCATTTGTAGGATTCAAACCCTTACCTAACTATGTTATGATGCTAGTGAGATATGCATTAACATGACGCGCTATATACTTTATTGGGTGTTTTAATCTCTACTGCTGCATTTGTGGGATACTGACATCATCACACTTGGCAAAGAGGTATTCACTTCTCATAATGTGTTTCCACAGTCTCCAAAAAGGCCACTCCTCTCAAAGACAATCTTACACACACTCAGCAATTGCAGGATTCAAACCTCTACCTAACTATGATGTTCATCGTGCATACAGCTGCAGTCATAACAGATGGGTTATCCTGCTGTCAGGCGGGTCCTCGGTCGGCCGAATTCCAAAGTCTAGGTCCGGCGTCGGTTGTCGTCACTTCCTCCCTGACGTCAGTGTGGCAGGGGTATAAAAGAGGCAGCCAACACCATTTTCTTCAGTCTTTCTTACCGCGTGGTGCCCGAAGCAGAAGCAGTTCGCAAGTGCCGGTCGGCCAGCTCCTGAGATTCACGAAAGTATTTCAGCCGAAGTCTTCTTGAAAGCTAAGTACCCCGTTGGGGAAACTTTTCTTGCCTCAGACCGATGTCAGACAAAGTTAATAATTGCATTTCATGTGGGAAGCAAATACCGCATAAGGATTTCCACTCTTACTGTATACCTTGCTTAGGCCCAGACCACGACGTCTCGGCCTGCCGTTTTTGTGCTAGATTCAACAAACGCACTATTAAGCATCGAGCGGAGTTCGCCCTTCACTTTTTTGGCAAAAAATGTAATTATATTATGTCGTCAGATACTCCGACTCCAGTTTTGAGCAAAAAACGCAAAGATAAGGACTGACATACGAGGTCCGCGCCATCTACTGATACCACGCTAAGGCCGACTACCGGTTCTCCGGTACTCAGCGAGGTGCCTATGCAGCCCCTGAGTACCGATGACAATGCATTACCGGTGTCTTCAGTACCCGAGGTCGCTGGCTCCTCGGCCCCCATTCCTACTACAGATACCGACTCCACTCCTGGCGGGGAAACTCAGAATTTACAGGCCTGCCATTTCTCAAGGGGTCTTCAGGCCTACCTACTTCTCTATTAAAGCCTTCACTAAATCTAAAACAGCCATGAAAACCAAAAAATAGGTTCCTCAAACACCCTCTCAAGGCACCATGCCTAAAAAACAGATGCTTAAAATGGCTGAGGATTTGATTACTCTGATCAGTGGTTCTCAACCCCCCTCTGACAAAAGGCCCAGATTAGAGGAAGACTACCCTTCCTCAGATCAAGCTTCTATTACCTCAGAACTATCTGAGGACCAGGATTGTGCCTATTCTCCATTCGAAGACTCTGATGCAGAGGAGTTTATTCCCTTGGTCTCCCCTCCTGAGGACTTCTCTTTTGGGGAAACCCTGCATACATTGAGGGAACACTTTCACTGGGAAGGCCAAGATTACTCAGATTCCAAGAAAAGGCTCAGGGAATTTCTTATGCTTCCCCAGCATAGGCCTCTGGCTATCCCTCCTGTTTTAGATTGGTTTCGTCTGGGCACTTTGTTTGTTTTAAAGTTTTGGGAAACCTTGGTTTCGTCTGGGCACTTTGTTTGTTTTAAAGTTTTGGCGAAACCTTGGTTTCGTCTGGGCACTTTGTTTGTTTTAAAGTTTTGGCGAAACCTTGGTTTCATCTGGGCACTTTGTTTGTTTTAATGTTTTAGATATATTGGATGATGTGTACACAGAAGCCAGCCTTAATCCTGATTCTTTGCCTCCAGCTCCTGTTAAACCAGACAGGTATTACCAGGTTCCTGATTCTCACCAGTTCCTATATAAAAGCCATACTGCTGACCCAGAAACTGTTTCACAGGGTCCTAAGGGAATTAAGGCCTCTACTGCTAAAAACCCATTACTTTCAGAGAGAGATTCCAGATCTTTAGAAAGGTGGGGGAAAAGGTGTACACCTCGGCCACTTACCATGAGGGCATTAAACTGTCAGTTTCATATGTTAAAAGTATCAACAGTTTTTGATATCTCAGCTGAAAAGCAAGATGACACAACCAGAACAACCAGATTTAAAAGAGTTGCAGGATTTGTTGCATGGTGAAGAGCAAGTGGGTAAACATACCTTGCAGTGTGGTTTTGATGCTTTAGAGGCCTCATGTAGAGCTGCTGTTATGGGGTCTGTTATACGTAGGCATGCATGGCTCAAAGAGCAAACCTTACCAGATCATGTCAAAGCTAAATTATTAGATGCACCTCTTCAAAAAGATGTATTGTTTGGTGTTAAAGCAGAGGAGGTGCTAAAGAAAATGGAGGAAAAAGCGAAATCAATGCAAACAGTGAAAGATTTCCTGCAGGTACAGCCTCCACGTTTCAGCAGAAACTGGCCTTCAAAAAATTGGTCCTTTCCAGCCACGGACAGACCTCATAGGGGCAGATACAGGCATCCAAGGGGTAGAGGCCAACCTCAAGGATCTTTCAGAGCCAGATAGTGGCAAGCACCAACCCCAAGAGGTGGAGAAGATAGATCACAGTCTTTTAGAAAACAGACACAATGACTTCCCCCTACACCTGCCAAGCAAAGCTTTAATGGCAGCACCTTTGGGTGGAAAACTGACATTATTCTCAAAAAATTGGCATATTGTTACAAAAGACAAATGGATTCTGGACATTATAGACAGAGGCTACAGGTTACGCTTTCACACCCTTCCAAAAATGAGAGGCATGCCAAACCTGCCACAAAATCAAAGGGCAGAGGCACAAAAACAAATTTCAGCTCTCATGGACATGAAAGCAATTCAAGAGGTACCTGCAAAAGAACAAGGTCAAGGGTTTTATTCCAGACTATTCCTGGTACCAAGAAAAGACAAAGGTTGGAGACCTATCTTAGACCTATCCATCCTAAACACATACCTACAGGTGCCAAAATTCAAGATGCTCACATTACAGCAGCTTCTTCCCATGCTGGGCAAGGAGTCTTGGCTGGTAACATTGGACCTCAAGGAGGCATACCTGCATGTCCCTATCAGACAAGATTGCAGAAGATACCTCAGATTTCTTGCAGGTTCAACCCATTACCAATTCTCTGCATTGCCCTTTGGCTTATCTACTGTGCCCAGAGTGTTTACGAAATGCCTGACATCAGTAATCGCCTTCTGCAGACTACAAGGGATACAAATCTACCCATATCTGGATGACTGCCTGATCCAAGTGGACAGCAAGGACATACTACTGCAGCACCTGGCATTTGTAATAAAACTATTGAAGTTCCTGGGATACACAGTCAACAAAAAGAAATCAAAACTAACACCCTCTCAACAAATAATTTTCCTGGGTGCCAGCTTGGATACAACCACCCAGATGGCCTACCTCACGCCAGACAAGGAAGGGCAACTGTCTCAATACTTCAGAAAAATGGCAACTTACACCAGGCTAACTGCAAGGAAAGTCCTGCAGGCTCTGGGATTCATGGCATCTTGCATCCTACTAATCCCATGTGCAAAGCTGCATATGAGGAAACTTCAATGGTACCTAAAAAACTTATGGTCTCAACACAGCCACAGCTTGGAAGCAATTATACCACTCATTCCATGCCTTCAAAAGGAATTTATGTGGTGGGCTCAAGCTTGCCAAAGAAACACAGGTCTTCCTTTCTGTGTACCTCAAGCAACTCAAATCACCACAACAGACCCCTCAGACTATGCCTGGGGAGCACACATGACAGATCAGTGCATTCAGGGAAAATGGGCACGAAAAGAGAAGCTCCTTCACATCAACCAAAAGGAAATGCTAGCCATGCAGAAGGCTATTATGACCTTCAAAGACCTACTGCATCCAGGCCAGCTATTGATAAGGACAGACAACACCACAGTGACGTGGTACATAAACTAACAGGGGGGAACTCATTCATACCCCTGTGAAGGCAAGCCATGACCCTATGGAACACAGCACTGGAATTGAAAATTCAACTACAGGCACAATTCCTGCCAGGGAAGGAAAACACACTGGCAGACAACCTAAGCAGAAATATGACAGATCCACACGAATGGAAGTTGCATCCTCAAATTTTCACAAAGATAACTCAGGCATGGGGACAGCCAGACATAGATCTCTTTGCTACCCACAGAAATTGCCAGTTGAAAAAAATTTGTTCAAGAACCTATCATCCACAGGCCTGGAAAGTGGACGCACTTTCCTTCAATTGGGCAACATTGACAGTCTATGCCTTCCCGCCTCTTCCTCTGCTGCCCAAAGTTCTATTAAAAGCCAGAGCAGAGAGGCCGAAAATGATTCTCATTGCTCCAGACTGGCCAAGACAACACTGGTATCCGCTCCTGAAGAGCCTGATACATTCCCCACCATGGATCCTACCTTTAGTCCCTCTTCTGTTGTCCCAGCATAACTACAAAACTCTTCACAGCCATCTCAAAACTCTAAATCTAGCTGCATGGAGAATTCCTTGATTTCCCAACATTTTCTCCTCTCCAAGGAGGTGCAGGATGTCATCTTGGAGGCCAGAAGACCTTCTACTAGAAAGGCCTACTCCACCAAATGGAAACGATTTTGTGCCTGGAATCAAAAGAAGGGACAGAATCCTTGGGTAATAAATATACCTCACATTTTACAGTACCTAGCTGAGATCCAAGATCCACGCTTCAGCCATTTCTGCACAATACAACACAGAGCCTCCTTTATTCTCTCATCCTCTCTTAAGGCAGTTCCTCAGAGGGGCAAAGAATATAAAACCCCAAAACTACCAGTCCCTGCTTGGGACCTCAACTTCATATTGGAAAAGCTGACCCTTCCTCCCTTCGAGCCAGCTTCTTCATCAGAGTTACAGTACTTGTCATGGAAAACAGCCTTTCTTCTGGCTATCACCTCAGCTCACAGGGTTTCGGAGCTACAGGCCCTCATGGCTGTGCAACCATTCATCATTTTCCATCAGGACAGAGTTTCCTTACGAACCAACCCTACCTTTATGCCAAAGGTAGTATCCAGTGTAGCTTTGAATCAGACTATCCACTTACCTACCTTTTACCCTAATCCACAAAACAAAGGGGAAAGACTACTACATTCCTTGGACATTCACAGACAACTTCATTATTATTTGGACAGGACAAAGCCATTCAGGAAATCTGAGCAACTCTTTGTGTCCTATGCTGCAGGTGCTCAAGGAAAGGCTATTTCCAAACAGACTATTTCAAAATGGATAGCCCACTGCATACACTTTTGTTATTCATTTCATAGAAAAACTGTGCCTGCATGCATCAGATCCCACTCCACCAGAGCCACAGCTACCTCTGCAGCCTTCCTCAGGGGGGTCCCTACCAAGGATATTTTGGAAGCAGCCACCTGGAGTTCAGTGCACACTTTCTCCAAGCACTATCACCTCCCACTATACTCTAAATCTAGAGTGGGCTTTGCCACAGCAGTCCTGCAGGGCATCCTAGCCCCTCCTAGTTCCACTTAGTGCCTACCACCCTTACTTAGCTTTGCGATTCTACCCATCTGTTATGACTGCAGCTGTATGCACGATGAACATAGTACAGTTTTGTACCTACCATAAATGTAGATGTTCGAGTGCTCATACAGCTGCAGTCCAGATTTCCCTCCCTCCAACCCCTCTTAGGACAGGCCTTATGACAAACCCTTTTCATATAACCTTTTGGGGTATTCTTTTATGGTGTATTTGCTTGCAACTACTGTTTTTGATTTACCAACATTGCATTTTTGCATAATATTATGTTTGCCTTCCTTCTGGGGGCACCTGACATCTGGGGCAAGAAAAACTGAAGAAAATGGTGTCGGCTGCCTCTTTTATACCCCTGCTGCACTGACGTCAGGGAGGAAGCAATGACAACCGACGCCAGACCTAGACTTTGGAATTTGGCCGACCGAGGACCCACCTGATGGCAGGATAACTCATCTGTTATGACTGCAGCTGTATGAGCACTCGAACATCTACATTTATGATAGGTACAAAACTGTACTTTATGATACTAGTGAGATACACATTAACACAACACACTATATGCTTTATTGTATGGTTCCTATTCTCATGCTATATTTGTAGGATGCTGACATCATCACACTGGACATGGTAATGTGTGTGCACTTAGTGTTATGCAATCCCAGGAATGAACCTTGTGGGTCAGCAGGTGTGAACATCTTGAACATGAATCCACAATTCATAGCTTGTGTGATCTATCTGTGGACAAATTACCATTAATTCATATGACAATACATATTCATGCACGGATTGTTGGTTTTGTGGATACAACATGTGTCTGTGATGTTGGTAAAGGGCTATTCAAAGTCTATGTGGAACCTGTGTTGCTCCTTTCAGTGATGTATGTCCTGGGTGGCTGCCTTGCAATAAATCTAGCAGGTTTGAGGAACATGATGTGCTCATTAACATACCACTGACATTTGGGTTTTGTGTTTGTCGGTTTACAATAGCTCTGTTCCTGACTGCAATCATGATGGACTCCATGGACTAGCAGTTCAGACTTCATAGGCTTATAGGACTATAGTTCCCATGGTGTGTTGTGCACCAACACTTGTGGGGTGTGCCACATGTTGCTGTAACACATTCAACGGTGTAAGATCCTGTAGAGAGTGTGAGGCTCAATAGACTGTTCAGGTGCAGAGTCTGTTTGTTCTGTTGTTCACTTATGACACATATGGGGAAACAATGTTATCCATGTGATGGGATTCATTTGGCTTTGGGAGGACCAGTTTACACATTTTACATGTGATATCTCCTGGTATGATGATAGGGCCTTTTGTCACTGGGAGGTGGGTATGTATGTATGGGCCTGTCTGACAGGATGTCGACACTGTCAGTCAGGTACAGTTGACCCTGACTCAGGACATATATGACTGTACATTGATATTTCTGACATAGCTGAAGGAGGTGTGATGTTTCTGTTTGTACTCCTTTGCAGATTATCTTTCCAAAGCAACAACAAACCTGAAGACTAAACCCCTGTTATACTCTTTTACACACTTCACGCACTACTGATCCTTTGTGATCAGTCAACAGTGTATGTCATCATTATATCCTGGCATGTCCAAAGGTCGGTTTCGTGTGTACTCTCCAGTCCAGCTGGTGCATATTGGAATTTTGACGCATTGTTACAACTGCCTTATGTACACAGAGAACACTGTCCTCCTACCAACAAACTCAGATATATGTGAGACGTGCAACTGTATAGACAGACAGGAGGCTGAGCTCTCCCAAGCCATGACTGGCACAGTCTATCAGGTGGTGAAGGTAACCACACACACCACAAATCCAGTCGCACATGGACCTATGACAACAGCAAACCATATACATTGACACACAAAGACATACTTGGAGCATCTAAATATTCTCTGCCTAAGCAGCAGAGACATCCAAAGCAGACACACAAACAACTGCTAACCCACAACCATACACACATATCACATAGTTCACAAAGTCATTGTGCCACACAGTCACTGCCCTTAGGCCTACACAACACACCTCATACACTTGTATTAGGTGACTGTAATTGTCGGTCACACTGACATCCTACTCACCAGGCTGAACAAGGTGAAGGTCACTTTATGCTGTGTGTCGGGTGCCAGGATCTGCCACATGACACATGCACTCTTGTTAGTCCACTGCAAGTACAAATATGGCTCCATCATTGACCATGCTGGTGTGTAAACCCTCAGACGTTCCTCCCTGGACTACATGACAAGAGACAGAGGAGCTCTTTGATCATGTAGCCCAGGCCAGTATGACCCTAACCTTGTGTAGCATCTTACCCTCACCATGTACTATGTCACATTATACAGACAAACTGATCACTTTTAACAGTTGCCTAACATATTGTTGTCATTCAAAGGGGATCCAGTGTCTGTCAGCCTGCGATTACATGCTCAACATGCCATGTACATTCGCTATGGATGCCATGCACCTGTCAACCCTAGGCTTTCACAGACTGGCTTAGGCTCTTGACACACCCATAGTGGCTGTTTTGAAGTGAGGCTCAGAAGACAAAACCACAGCCATAGACATTACAGGGTAAAGGAAACGGAGAGTGATGCTGCTCAACAACTGATGTCTAACCCTCAGAATGTATGCACTCAGGACTCACATCAGTATGGAGTCTGTTGATATATGTGCAGTAACAGACACCTGGTTCAGGCTCACAAAAGCACACCAGCACTACCAGGTTTTACTTCATACCATGATTTTCGGACACAAGACTCAAACCGGACAACAACAATAGGGGGGGTATCCATATACATCATTCATACACACACCTCCGGGCTGGTAGCACTGCACAAAGCATCAGGGAATGTACATGTGCAACGACAGTGGGTCAAACTGCATTTCAGTTTGTAGACTGTTACAGACCACACTCCCAAACTCGGGAACAACACTCGTTATTCCTGGGAACACTGGGGAATGTGAAGGTCTCACCAAACACCATTATATTGTGTGACTTCAAATACACAAACATTGACTGGGAATACTACTCAAGCACTGACACCCTCGCACAACAGTTGCTAGGATTGTTACACTCAAATGCTAAGGCAGACCTGGTCACCACAACCACAGGGGGTTAAAACATGTGGGACCTGATCATCACCAACATGGGGACTCTATGTTCCACACCAGAGGTATACCTGTCATTGTTAAGGTCAGAACATACATTCATCTCACTAGGCATACATATCCCATACACACACACATCCTAGGTGATCTCAGTGATGTACTTCTCATGAGCAAATGTCACATTTTTACAAACTGAGGTGGTATCCCTCAAAGACCCTGGGACAGTGTTAATTATGGCTCAGACCACTTAATCCTTTACAAGCCCATTCTATGGACAACTACTGGAATGCATGGATCATGCTATCCCAGATAACTACAAGACTCACTCCTCCAAAGGCAGGGGACCTGTCTGGTGGACCACAGCCATTAATGAGCTATACAAGGACAGGAGGAGGCTACTACATTATAGAGCACAATCACAATCAGGAAGGCATCTCTGATCAGTACTATGGTATAGCTACCATCACTTGTTGATTCATCTAAGGCCCACTTCTAACGGACACTTGCAAAAAACATTATGGACAATCACAAGGCCTTATTTAGTTATGTCAGGGACCTGGGTGGGAACTCACAGATATGCTGTGAGTTACTGCATAATTACAAATGATACAGTGAAACCACTGACATTGTGAACATCCTGGACTACAGCTTCAGTGGGAATGTTCCCCACCATCCCCCCTGCAGTGCACATGTCCATCACAACAGGGTGTAGCCTCCCTGACATCACAGATGAACAGGTGTGTGGTGTGTGCTGCCCTCTCCATAGCAGACAACACAGCATCAGTGAGACCAGATGGTGTCCCGGACTGCGGCTTACATGAGATTCATGACGAACTTCACACTCACATTATGTCACTGTTCAATATCAGAGTTATTACAGGATATGTACCCATGGAATGGTGTACAGCTACGGTGTACCCACTCCACAGTGCTGGTGCCACAAGGGACCCTGGACATTATCGCAATATATGCCTAACTATCCTGGTCTGCTAAGCTATGGAGTGTATCATCATGGAACACATACACATAGACATTGTGAACCTACAGACACTGGATCCTACACAATTTGGGTTTGTTGTGGGCAGATCTTGCCTCTCGCACCTGTTTGATGTCTTTAAACAGTTAACAGGTCCATAGACGTACAGAGGGTTGTCCACACAGCCTACCTGGAGCTCGCACACCAGTTCAACACAATACCCCACTCGGCCTTTATACATTAGATCACCAGATTCAATATCTACACATATGTCACAAGATGGATTGCTAACTGGATCATGGATAGCACACACATGGTCAGTATCGCAGGTGCCATGTCTGACAATACACCAGTTACACATGGCATCCCACAGGGCTCAGTCCTGGGACCTCTCTTGTTCTATATATATTTCTGAGATGTACTGGCTAATACAGGAGGAATATGGCTGACCATGTTTGCAGATGACTGCAAACTGTGTGCCATAATCGACTCCACAGCTGGCACAAGCATCCTCAGAAAGGGTCTCACAGAGATGGATGACTGGTGCCAGAGCCATGGCCTACAGCTACCTTCCTTTAGATGCATAGTCATCACCTTTGGTAGTAACATCGTGCCCACACATTACCACATAGGTGATGATACATCACGTACAGTGTGTGTGATTTGTGATTTGGGGACATGAATACTTAGCACTCTTGCCTTTAACATTCACGTTGCCAATGTTGTTGGACACACCTTCTATTTAGCCCACCTTATACCATAGGGCTTTACATCCAGATCAGGTGGGGTCATTGTGACCCTATACTCATCAGGCACATGCTTGGATACAATGCCCCATTTCGGATGTACCTTACCGAACACCTGCAGCAACTGGAATGAACACAAGTGTACATAACCAAGTGGATCTAGGGACTCACGCAGATGGTATGCACAGTTTGGCTATGGTGACCCCAGCTCTTCTCAGTTGCTTACTGCCTACTTGGATGCAGGCTGTGCCTTTTGTTTGAAGCCATGTCCATCACAGCATTGATGGACAGGCTCCACATGAGGATATCAAAGTCCCTTACAGCTACATGCTCCAGGGACAGGTACGTCAGCAATGATGTTAATTGGACATGCTGGAGGGGCAGATTCCCATCACAGAGGCTACACTCACTCGGGAATGTGATCACAGTCCCACATACGCAAAGACCGATGCTGACCACCTACAGCTGACATCTTCACAGGTGGATGGGTGATCGTATGTTTAGCCCTGGGATATGTTATGGGCCCCTGCTAGACAGAGGCAGAATGAAATGAACATATGTGAGATATCTTGTGTGACCTACTATTCACAGGAACAGTCTACTGATCTAGCGGGGTTGCAAAATACAAACACACTGTGGCTAGGCTTCTACATACCCTAGGGCAGATAGCCTAGTGTCAACCTCTGAACCTATAATAATGTTCTGGATGCACATTGTTCAGTGATGGTACTGATTGCAGGTTTTGTTTCTTCTTTGCTTTACCACTTTCTATGAACAACCTAGGTATCTGCATAACATATTTGATTGTGACAGGATTTCACTATATTATATATGTGTCTGTTGTCATATCACTGTGTACACATGGTGAATTGGTGAATAGTGCGAGGTTCCTGGGTTGACACATGCAACTGACGGATATGTGTGACCCACTGCTGTACTCAAACTTGCCCTAAGTGTGTGAGCATGCCCAGTTCAGACTTTCAGTGTTTTGTTGCCTGACATTTGTGTCATATATTCAAGTGTGTGAGCATGCCCAGTGTGACCTTGCAGTATGTTGCTGTCTGAGGTCCACTACATTTGTTGGTGTGTGAACATTACCAATATTAACATTTATACTATATGTGTGTTGAATATCAGGTTCTATTCTTACTGCAGGCCTCACCTTTGTGTCTTAACTTGACAGGGATTATGCTATGCCTGCAAGGTTTCCATGAGATACTTAGCATTGACTTATCAACATTTTTTCATACAAGCTGACCATCGACATACTGTCATGGTTTAGTGGTTCTGTACTATGACTGTAGTGCACTGTATCCTGGGTTCAAGGACTATCACTGCTTCATATTTTCATGCATGCCAGAAAAGACTGCTTCAAGAAAAGTGAAGCAAATATGAACATGTTAACCTGCTTTTGCTGAACTATGCCCACATTTGATCAGACTTGCTCAACATTGCTCAATGTTGACAAACATTGCTGAACAGTGCACAATATTGCTCAACATTGCCTGTAGTTGTGCTACTTAGTGTGTGCAATTTTGTTCACATATACTAAATAGTGGTGAGAGCTGTTTAGCAGTGCTTTATATTGCTTTAACACATAGCAATCATGCCTCAGGTGGTGCTGCAGGGCTGCCTATGTAGGATGCACATTTTACACTCCCTATACAGGTTTGTTAACAGGTAGTGTCAACTTAGGCATCCCTTTTACTATATGTGCGAGTCGGAGAGAGGTATCATTTCCAGGGTTCTTAATGAGCCAGTGTATATGCTATGCGTTGCCTCTTTGCCAAGTCCAAAGCATACTGGGCACACCTCCTTCTGCCTACTGGGGTAGGCTCAGGTTGTTCCTCCTCTGAGTCACGCTCTGCCTGTGATGGCCTTGGCAATGGTGGGGGGCTGTTGTGCCCGGCCCTATGCTGCTCCTGCTGCAGCTGTTTTTGCAGGATCATATTGTGTAGCATAGCACATACCATGACTATTTGGGTACATGTAGTTGGTGAGTACTGCAAGGCTCCACCAGATGTGTCCAGGCACCGGAACCATGACTTGAGCAGCCCAAACACATGCTCGATTACATTTAGTGTTTGTGCGTGTGCCTCATTATGGTGTTCCTGTTCAGGTGTGTGTGCATTTCTGATGGGTGTCATCAACCACAGCTCAAGTGCATATCCAGCATCCCCAACTAGGTGACCATGAGGGGTGTCCCCATTGGCAAATGCCTGGTACAGCTGTGTCAGATGCCAGATATGGGAGTCATGGTAGCTTCCAGGGCAGCCAGCACACACATTCATTATTATGCCCTGGGCATCACACACGACCTGGCAGTTGATGGAGGGGTAACCCTTGCGGTTATAGTAGACCCTACCCCGCTCACCGGCTGGTGCTTTGATGCAAATGTGCATGCAGTCTATTGCACCCACTACCTCAGGGTATTCCGCTATTTGCTGGAAGAGATGCATATTGCTGGCCAATACCTCACGGGAATTGGGGAAATATACATAATCACCGACATGTGCTGACATGGCATTCAGGAACAGGTGCAGTACCCTGGATGCTGATGCCTGTGAAATCCCCATCATATCACCAGTTGGTCTCTGGAAGGTACCTGTTGCTAATATTCTTAGGCCAACACATACCTTGGTTTCCACTGAGATGGTTTCCCCTCTGTTGGTTCTGTGTGAGGCATGGCCTGCACAGCTCAACACTTTGCTGCATGAGGTCACTGTCCACTCTATAGCGCTCCACTATCTCCAGCTCATGTAGCCCCTGGTACATTACCCTAGGCCTGTACACTCTTCTCCATCTCCTCACTGTGGGTTGCTCAGCACCATTCACATTGTCACCACCCTCAGCATTTTGCATATGTCATGTTATAACAGCAATGGCAGCCCCTAACATTTCTTTGTCTCAGTAAAGCTTTTTCAGTTTTCACTTCTATTATCTTACTGCAGTGTTGCAGTGTCTCTGAGAAAAACATACTGGAAAGTTGTTTGCTGAGTTTTAAGTGCTGGGCTGGGCTGGGCTAGTGTACTGCCTGTGTAATTGCCTGATTCTGATTGTTTTCACCCGCTAGCTCTGCTAGTACTCCCTGGTTAACTTCCTACTATTTGTTGTGCTTCCTTTTCCCTTTCTGTTTCCTCAGGGGGCAGTGCTGTGCAAACAAGTGCAAACACATGCACTCCAGCTCACACGCACGCACACATGCTTACACGGACTAAAACTTGCTTATTCCTGCTAACACGCGTGCACACAGGCACAAACGCGCTTACACGGGTTTCAACATCCTTACGCTTGCTTACTCTGGCTTAAACGCACTCACACTGGTGCACACGCGTGCACACAGGCTTACTCGGTTTTACATGTGTGCACAAGCGCACATACATGGTGCAGGCATTTCTACAAGAAAATTTGGTGTTGTTCATGGCATACACCTTCAATTTCTTGCCTTTAGCTAGGGTACCTGTTGATACATCTCTTCCAGTGATTAGTATCTGACAGCAGACACATGACACTCTACTCCAATGAGCTTCACTTCTCTCAGACATAACCCCCTTATGATGTCACCTATCTTTTACTGTGTTACACCCCTTATCCTACTCCTACACTACACTGACTGTGACTTTTGCTATGTAAACTTGTGACTCACTATCCTTACCCTCATTTTCATAGGATTGCCTACTAATGCTTGGTTACAACTCTTAGACTGAGCTTCCCCCCTTAGCAACCTCTACTCGGTAGGCATGTTGTCTTTGGACTGCCATTCCCTTGCATTGTATATTAGGGATTACTGTAAAATCCACATTTCTGCTTTTTAATTATTGGTTTTCTGTTTTTTACAGTGCACCGCGTTTGAGCGGCGCTGAGCTACGCTTAAACATCGGCGATCGGGAAAAAAAATTATTTTAATTTATTTTATTTTTGCATCAGTGGACATTGCCAGTGGCCGTATTTTTGGCCAATGGCATGCTTCCTCAACTGGATGCATCCTTTTTTTGGAGCTGTCACGGCTCCATTTTGCTATTGGCAGAAACGTACTCAGTTGTCAACAGAGTACATTTCTGCAAATAACACTACTCTTACTTGGACAGGTTAGGGTTTACTGAATCGCAAATTTACCTCATTTGCATACCTTTCAGCAGCAAATGAGGTAATTTGCATATCCTAGCCTTGTCCGTGTAAGATAAGAGTCATTTTTAGGAGCTCTGTTGCACGCCCCTACCGGCTGTTTCTGGTATCGCTCGATGGACATGTTGGCTGCATGGAGTCTTACTCTACTCTTAGACTCCATGCAAGCCTTCGTGAATCCGGCCCACTATCTTTACATTTATGTTGGATTGTCAAGGAGATGGGGCAAGTTCTAAAAATAAATGTGAGGAGCGTGATGTGAAGAAAAATAAAGAACTGCAGGAGGAATTACAATGGTAAAAAGAAATAAATGAGAGAAAAATGTCAGGTAAAAGAAATAGCTGAATATGTGTATAAAACAACAATGTAGAAAATGGATGTGGAAGTAGAAAATGTTAGAAGGAAAGAGTGATATGGAAATGCTATGGAACAAAATTCTTATATTAAAACATAGAAATGCTTAATAGAGGTAAATAAAAAAGTATACTGAAGAGACAGGAAAGACTTCAGGAAGAGTCTGAGACTTTTTTGTGAAGACTGTTATTAAATAAATCACCAGTAAGTCACAATATAATCATAATCATTAAGAAGAAAGCCTATACAAAGTATGTAGATGAAAAAAATAATAAAGATGATATACTGAAATATAAAAAAAAAATCAAAGTGATGGCACAAGGGACATTCAGTATCAAATAAATTGGATTTGATGAAATAGTAAAGTGACAAGTAAAGTACAGGGAGAGGACAATTCAGAGACATATTGTCAGGAGCGGCCTTAGGTCAACTGGTGCCCTAGGCAAAAGGGCTCCATGGCACCCCCCACCACACCACCCAGTGCCCCCATCCTGGTCTATATACATTAAATAAATACTGGAAAAGCACCTCTGCTAGAGTGGTGCCCTAGGCGGCCTCCTAGTTGGCCTATGCCTAAGGCTGACTATGATTGTTGTGCTTTCATTGTAGAATGCAAAAATGGCTCAGTATGTGTCATGCAAATGTCTGCATAATGACATGCGAATGAGCGTCAGTGTACTAATGTGAGCTACTGCATAATTAAATGATGAAATGGCAGCATGATTCAGAAGCAATTAAACTGTCTGAAATAAGTCTCACCGATCCGCTTATATGTACACCATTATTTATTGGTGAACAGGTGTATCACTTGTACTAAAATACTAAGATTATCACTTGTATTAAAATAGTAAGAGTTGCACCTTCTTTAGCCAGTCAGCAAGTGCTGATGGCTGCTTTGGAAACTACTGCCCTTGATGTTACTAACTGCCCCTCCCCACACACACATGCACGCATACTTCATATAAGCATCCAGCTGTTGATGACACACCATCTCCTCCACAACTAAAACACAATTGGCAACCACCTTATGCAGAGGAATTTTATACAGGAACTAGCTAACTAGTCCCATCCTCACATGGGATAAACAGGAATGTATGGAATGCATATCATAGTGGACACAAAAATCTTTGTACCACTAAACATTCTTGCTGGGGGTACCTTTAGTCTTTCAAATGGGTGCACTCTATGTGTTTTTCAGGTCTCAACTTCACCAATCCTGCATCATTTCCTGATGTGATACTGTCACATGTGGAGGAGCATATGTGATTCTCATGCACATAAGAGGAGAAAACCACCATATGTAGGTAGCCTTCAATAAAGCCTGTTTCACTGAGGTTCTACGGCCACTGACTATGTTCATTTTGCCATAAAAGTCCTTCCTGCATCGCTTGTGATTGATAGATCATCCAGAATGGTAGGGTTTCCACTACATCAATTGATATGTGGTCTGTAGTTCACAGGGTACTATATATAATGTGTCTGTGTGCAATCCAGAGTTCTACATCTGATAGATTTGCAACTTCTACTAGCATTTATGGTGCAGTAGCTGGCCAAGAGTACAATGGACTGAAACCCCAGTACTTGTTACTGACAGACTTGTATAGCCATCTTGCCTTGACCACTGAGCCACTAATTATGGATGCCAGCCATGATGTCAGCCATGTAGGTAACACACTTCAGGGCAGGTCTGCCTCAGAGATGATTTGGCAGGTTGCCCTTGTCCTACCTTATCTTCCCTCATAATGTTTCCCCTTCTATGTGTATTACTCATCTTTCCTTGTTTATTGTCCAGTCTTCCAAAAAAACAGATATTTAATCTCTAGCTGTCTATTGTTCCATTTTGTCCTCTTAAATATCAGCACCTCCTCTGTCTGACTGTCGGTATTATATATTTGTGCATATCAGACTTTGTCGGTATTATATATTTGTATTTATCAGACTTGGTCAGTATTGTATATTTGTGTGTATCAAACTTTGTCGGTATTATATATTTGTGTATACTCTGTTGGTATTGTATATTCGTGTGTATCAAACTTTGTCAGTATTATATTAGTTTGTGTGTATACCTCTGAGACCATCCCTATATATGCTCCTTCCTACTCATAACTGCTCCATGTATTCATCCTCCTTCATCCAAAATTATAATAAGAAAAAACTGACACACCTGTTTCACTGAGGTTCTATGGCCACTGACTGTGTTCATTTTGCCATAAAAGTCCTTCCTGCATCGCTTGTGATTGATAGATCATCCAGAATGGTAGGGTTTCCACTACATCAATTGATATGTGGTCTGCAGTTCACAGGGTACTATATATAATGTGTCTGTGTGCAATCCAGACCATTTTCTTGAGTTCTACACCTGATAGATTTGCAACTTCTACCAGCATTTATGGGGGATGCTTTGCACATGGTAATCTTGTAGGTAGGTGGAAACGTCAGGATGAAGGTCCAATCACATGAATATATGTACTCATAATGGTATTTGTGTCTGTTTTGTCTTACAGGTGGCACTGCATATACTTTGTAACCATGACCAATGACCCACGTCCACAGTCCCAGACAGAGACAGAGATGGCATGCAACATTACATTAATGCAACATGAAACATTGCTGAGCTTGTTTTATGAGTGAGGAAGTCTAGCTTCTGCTGCCTGGATTAATCTGGCAATACACTGTAGTATTCTCCCAAGATATGAAGCAAGATGTTTGCATTGTGTATCATGTTTCATAACATGGCACTATACAAAAAGTTACACCAAGGGAAACTAGTAGTACTGGCTAACATACCTGTGGCAGCAGTAGATGAGAGCATGGATATGAATTTGGAGGAAAGCACATGTGCAGCAGGTTCATATATGAGGCAGAGGCTAGCCTCTCTGCAGGGTGATGAAAGTCATCATGCAGAATGTGTTCAAGAGCGCTCACAGGTGGCTTTCTGTTCTGCTCCTCCTGTGGATGGAATAGGTGCCTCATCTGGGAGTGGCATGAAGGGGCCATCCTAGGTCAACTGGCAGGAGGTGCAGTAGCTGGTCAACCTACCCATAACTGTTCCATTTTTTTCATCCTCCTTCATCCAAAATTATAATAAGAAAAACTGATTCCTAAATCATGAAAAAGAATACCCTCCTTACCCTTCCCAAATACTACTCTTTCCTTTCTTCTGTCAGTGAGTGTTGCCTTGTTTGCTCTGCCCTGAATTTAACTGCCATATAAGTCTATGCCCTCCCCATTATAAAGCAGAAACAAGGTAACACTTTGCTGTGTATCCCTTTTATGGGCTCACCATTGTGCCTGTACAGTGCTTCAGTGAACATGTGAATGTGCATCATGTCAAGCATGCAACCTGCATGGCAATGGCACAGAATCTCATGACCTATCATAGAGTGGTCTACTCATGCAGACTGTGAATGCTGTTTTCACAAATGCATGGTATAATAATGCAGTAATGTTCCCAGCATGTCTACACTATGTCAACAGTAATGCATACCTAATACTTCCAGCTCTGCACTGTACAATATCTATCATGTTTTGTGTTACAGTGCAGTGCTATTATCATTATTTCTTTGCACCCTCCCCATTGTGTGTGTATAGTGTGCATAAAGAAACAGACAGAAGAGAATGCCTATGAACTTCAGTTTGTTATCCAGTCAACAATTAATGATTTACGATTACTAATGTTTCAACATTTTCGATTGAGACAATAATAAATCACTAAATAGAATATTGCTTTTATAGAAATGGCATTACTATTTTCAATGGATACACACACACACACACACACACACACACACACACACACACACACACACACACACACACACACACACACACACACACACACACACACACACACACACACACACACACACACAGACTCATGTATATATAAGAATAATCAGCAAAAGAAGATATTATCAAAGTTCTGTCTATTCTATGTAGCCTATCAGCTAAAAATAATCAGGGTTATGCCATCTGGAGAGAGTACTCGGTTTATAAAAGAAGTCTGCACAATTGTAATTTAGTTATTTTAGAATACCTTCACATCTGTATGTACATGCATACAATACATACACACACACACACACACACACACACACACATATATATATATATATATATATATGTGTGTGTGTGTGTGTTTGTGTATGTATAACTAATTTCTTTCTCTGTCCTAACATGTTAATGGTAATACAGAAATGTATCTGAAAGTAAACAAAATAAATCTATCTAAAATTATGGCCTGTGTCTGTATACATTTCAGAAATGCATTTATACTTGAATGCTGCATCTTCAGTAAGAAACACAATCATTTTAATGGCATATTATCTTTGCTCTTCAAACATTAATTTACATTTTGTTACACTGCAGGTTACATGATGCAAAACGATTGTAAATTGCCATGCTATTAAAAGAACTCAGATCAAGACCCATGATGAACAGAGCAGGTATATGTACCTGTCTGTCATAATTAATGAGACACAATTTACAGAAATACACTATAGTGATTCTTAACCAGTGAAGCTATGGCTAATAACTGTGAAAAATCTCACATCAGATTGATGCTGGCCTTGTAAGAAAGCAGGCTTAATTTGATGAGTATTTTTACAATACAGGAGCTAACAATAAGCTTTACTGTCAGTGCACCTCCAGGTTTATTCTGTATTTCCTTATACTGTAATACAATTATGGCTATCAGACCTGCAGTGAAGTTTCAGACATTTATGACAACAGACAAGTGTCTGTAATGAACAGTGCATTGTTTACAGAATAACCTTCTTGTCTGAAATCATAATGCATACACTGAGTTCAAATTAGCTCTTAAATGATATCCTATCAAATCTATTGCCCGAAAATAGGATTTGAAGAACAACCCAGCATAAAATACTTTTCCTAATGTTCAGCTTCAGAACACCCAGCTGGTCTTGATAAACTGTTGTTACATAGTTTAGCAGTTTGTGTAGTTACTTGTATGCATTTTTACTATTCTATAGATATATATTACAACTATTGGTCAGTTTGCACCGTGAACAATTCCATAATTTGTGGCTTCCTCCAATCAGAGTTAAAGAACCCAAAAAAGTAGGTTAAAAATATCTTGCAGAGTCAAGGAGAGAAAAAATATTGCTTGGGAAAGGGGTTATTATGCTTCTTCATAACTGCATAGCACCTTTCAGAAATTGCAGCAAAGGGCTATAACAGTTCTTTGCTAGAAATTCTTTTGCTATCCTCCCCTCAACACACACTGCATATGAGTCATTTAAGCAGCAGCAAAGCTGCAGAAATTCTAATCATGACTTCTTAAATAACTACTAATACTGCAGTCTCACCCAAGTAACAAATAAAAAGGACAGCAACATTGACTTGCATCAGCTGATCAGCACCCCTTCAGCTCCAATTACGTCCCATAAGAGCTTGCATCCAGGTTACAAACACCCCCTTTATCCTGCCATTGCTCTGACTGCAGTTCGTATTAAGTCACTTGTCTGTTTAAATCCAATGTGTACTTTTTACTTTTGTCATTCATTGTTGTCTTATTTTACAACCTAGGATGGGATGAGTGCCCTATTCCAGTAAATAAATAAGTCAAGTAAGCAAGCAAAAAAAACAATTAAGTAAGATAAAAATCACAAGGAAGACATCTAGAAATCTCATATGTTCTTTCTGTTACTACCTTTAACATTAATACCTTCCACCAGTAAACAAATACCATCCTTGCTTCACTATTAAAAATTCCAGTTTTTCCTTTCCATTTTTGTTTTGCTTGTTTCTTTTCTTGCTGTCTGTAACTGATTGCTGTGGCAATGAATTTTTGCTTCTAGCAAATTAAATAGTGCCAGTGGTCTGGCGTGTAAAGAATGCACTAGTGACAAATCAGCTAAATGACTAAACATAAACAGCCCTATTTTTCCCTATCTTTTTTACACAAAGCTAATCAGCAGCAGACTCTGGAGACTGCTCAATAAACAAGTCTACATACATCTCCTGGCATCCCACAAACTAATTCCAAATAAAGACTGAGGCCAGTAAGGAGATCAATGTGTCCCACATCTGTGCCATATTGGTGACAGGAATGTTCCTTATTTCTGTCCTTGCCCTGCACATACCCAGTAATAATATGTGGATGAGGCTTGCAATGGGAAGATCATGGCAATCAGTTCCTAAATTGTGCAAGCACCTGACTCGCTGCCCTACCCACCATTAAGGTGCACTCTGCAGTTGTTTCCCTAGCCTCCACCAGGGAAATCTGATTGCTTTATGTGCCACTCGCATGTATTCCTCCCCTCAGGACTGGCCATGCCTGTCGTCCCCTGCTAGCGCTTCAGACACCTGAGTCACTAATCTAACTTGGGTCACCTGGGCCATATACAGGGCTTTACTCTTCTATACCACTGCACTGGTTAAATAAATACTAAGTTCACATCTATCACTGGATAAACAGAGTGCACGTATTTACAGACAGACAACTGGTCATATGCAGTCTCTACCAGTAATCTTATGCCCTTAAAACATTGCACAGTCTGCATAAGAAGTATGAACTGTACAAGACTTATCAGAATCATGCATGTTGTATAAACTGCCACCAAATATTACTAGTCAATGCAGTTATTGAGCAGTAATGGAACAAAATTAATTTCCATAAGACAATAGCATCTTTAAAAGCTGAGAAACTTATATTTTTATAAATTATTGTATAGCATCAATAGGTCATGTTTGTTGCAAATAAAGACTGCATTACCCACAAGCAGTGATAATACCATTAAAGTGCCTGGATTTCAATATTTTTTTCTATTTTTTTGTCTGTCATTTTGTCATTTCATCATCTTTTTCCTGTATGAGCTATATCACTGGAAGGGGAAGGGGTTAGATTCTGGAACATAGTGTATGATTCAAAAAGTTCTGATCATGCCCCTGACTGTTTTATATTCACATCACTCCCATCTGCATATCAAGTTCTGGTTCTCACAACTTCCTAGACACTATTCATGCTTTCTCCTATCATCGGTTATCTCTGTATCATTCACATCTCCATCTCTGTCTTATATCATGCATTCCTTACAAACTGTGCATCTCTACCAAAGCTGTGTAAATGCTGTCCTTCCTCTCGTCCCTTTTATTTCTGCAACCAGTTTTGCATCAAAAGTCACCTTATCCTTTTGCTTGTGTGCCCTCTTCTCTGTCCATTACATCCCATTCTGCCATCTTAACCTGCTCATATTTCAGCAATTGCCTTTAGCTCACCTAATATTCAGCTATTAAGATCTTGAATGTGTTAATATGCCCTCATCAATACATCCTCCAGAGTACAAAACCCTGCATATTCATTATGTCACCTCCAAAATTATTTAACTTTGCCATTACTTTAACCACAAACATTTCTTCCTCCACTGCTTATTTCATGCCCTCATCTTCTTGGCCTCCTTATCCATTTCCATCTATACCCATGCTGTAAATCACCTCACCCATTCATCTTTTTTATTTGTAATAACATTTATGTATTTATCTTCTTGTTTCAGCCTTTCATATTCTTCCTGAGCCAGATTCACTATCACTCCAGACCTGCTATAATTTAGATGTTCTCTACTGTTGTACCCTCTTGCAGGTACAGCATTCTCCCCATCTCCTATTCACACTTTCCCTCTAACACACCAAAAAGTCTGTCACTCACATTTTGCATTTCTCATGCCATTCAGTCCACTGTAGTTAATGGCAAATATTTCACATTCCATGAAAACATGGGAAGTGATCATAATCTCCTGACACCAATACTGATTGCATTTCTCCTTGGTTTTCTCCTATGTTATTGCTTCCTCACAATTACTGCATGCTACTCACATTCTTTTATTTTATTTTTTTGATCTTGCACAACACAGTTTTAGTCACAAATACTTGACCTCCTTAATTGATATCACCTCATTCCCAATACCTCCCTCTACATTGCAGTATTACTGACTTAAGTATATGCAATTGAAAATTCACTTTCTTCCCTGAACTGCTTCAATATTTTCTCTACCTCAGTCTCGTTTACTTATTAAAGTGTCATGGTCATGCAGTTATTCATTGATTATCTGTGTATGTATGTATGTTTATTTACCAACGTACAGCACTGATCTTAGATGACCAATTTCAGGTCCAGCTAGGGTAACAAAAGAGACCACTACACAATCAGATTTGAATTAAATTATAAGATAGTACACACAACGTCATACAGAACGGTAAAATATGCTATGTAGAAATAAATAAATAATACAAAATAAATAATTAAAAAAAAGTAGGTAAATTGTATAAATTACAAGTCAGGACTCTACACATAGATTGTCAAAATGAAGTCACAATTAGCAAGGCCATCATAGATAGGCAGTCTGTATACAACTGAGAAACAGTGATGATATTTAAGTGTGCTATGGAAAGAGAAATGAAAAAGTTGGAGTGGTCTGTTAATGAGTCTCTTTAATAATAAGTTTCAAGACCAAAATCTGCTTCTAATGGACCAGGCTAATAAAGTCATGAATGGTTTTGCAAAAACGTAGTAATGATGAACTGCATTCAGATGATTTAAAGGCAACTGGATTTTGATACCAATCAGAAAAAAAGAAAAACTATTAAAGTGGCAAATGAAGATTTTGTCAGGTCTGAATGAGCTCATGACTGGAACAGAACAGGAAGAATATTGTTATGGTTGGGATAAGGATGGACAGAAGGGAAATATGGATTGCTGGTTAGTTAATAAAGATAAATACCCAAAGAAGTAGGATTAGAGGTACTAACAACAATGTAAAATCAATGTGGAAAAACTGACTGGAATACAGGAGAAAATAAATGGCTTACTCATTAAATATTCTAGAGAAATGAGTTCATTATTTATAAAAATCAGTGGTTGAAAAGATGGCAACTCATGTATTACAGCCACTGTCAATTTCTGCCACAGATCCAAAATAAGGGGCATACTGGAAAGAGAAAGTTTATATATAAGACGACATCTGAGTCAAGAATAGCATACAATGTAGATACATATTTATGAGGGGAAATGCGAAATCCAATAATATTTGGGTATATTTTTATATTCCAGATTGAGCATGACAGATTAGTTAAAGACTACCAAAAGAAGGACTCATGAAGACAACAGGGTTTTGGAGTGTGGTGTTCTACCCAATTGTCTGCTGATTTTCTAAGGACTGTAACAGTGATATTATACCAAATGATGCCATACATGTGAATAATGGAATATACACTAACTCTGATGTTGCTGTATCTCAGAATGTTCCCCTATTATAAGATACAGTGGTTTCACAGTTACAATATATAAGAAATAGGAGATGGACAGACATGGATCTTCATATCTGTTGCACGAGGGGATAAAACACCTCTGTAAAAATGTTATATATGTGATACAAAGAGATTTAACATCTGTTCTATTTTTATGCCAGCTCCATTGATGTAATGGGATAAAGCTCTGGTTATGGCATGGGTGAATGAAGCTTGATTAACATGTCAGGCACTGGATGATATGGGCTGGAGAGAGAGAAAAATAATGACGCTGTGCCTGCTTGCCCATGGCTGGGTGGAAGGGTGAATTATTTGGGGAATGCATAATGAAGCAGTTGAAATGCTAAAAGAGTTAAGTAAGGGAATAGAGGAGCACATCTTGATTTATCAACTAAAATTGCACATTTATCTAGATAATGACAGAATATTTAAGGGTGGGCTTACATTCACACACGTGCTTATACTACGCTGTCGAAAACTCAAACTGTCGACAGTGTAATAATCGACACGAAAATGTTGAAACCTCCGAACATCGAACACACACAAAAAAAACACCCAAACACAACACAAATTGCTCTATGAAGGGGGGCAAGCCCCCCCTGCACCCCCCACGTGGGGGCTGCACCCCACACACCCCCCGCCGCTACTTAAATATACCAACTCCAAGATCGCACTACATTGCAGTAAACGGAAATCTCCCCTTACGGAGATTTCCGTTTACACGCGGGATGACTTTCGCTTTCGTCATTTTGGTGCCAACAATATCGGGATGACTTTCGCTTTCGTCATTTTGGTGCCGACAATATCAGCTTCGATATTGTTGGCCTTCGACAGGGTGAAGTAGACCCTTTACACACAACCCACTAAAATAAACAATCAGCTGCAGTACAGTGCCCCTTCCATAGTTTGGGAACATCCAGAGCCAAAAGAGCCATATATCCTCCTCTCCTAGACAGATGAAGCCTGCCCAGAGAAATACCATGTCTTTGCTGTATCCCAGAATGCATTGGTTCCAGTTAAAGGAGGAGCAGTATGGCATGGGGGGGGGGCTCTGACAGTTGCATGGGCTGGCCATTCAGACAAGTAGTCCACATGAAATACCATATCTCCTGAAAGCAAGGCATAAAACTAATCACATAAGTTTTACTGAGGTTATTCTTTATGTTTTTAGAGTAAGATGACTCACATTTATGTCTTAGCCTTTAATAAGGAGCTATCATATCCAATTAAATCACACTGGTAAAGCAGGGGAAATACCACAGCAAAACATTTAACGAGTAGGATGGAGGAGAAATTTAAATGCTTTCTAGATTTCAAAAAGTTACTAGCAAAGCTTGTTCTGAAGATGGTAGACCTGCATTAAGTTATGAGAAAGAAAGAAAAGAAGTAAAAAACTGCATAAGGAAAAGATAGACAGAATAAACAGGATAAGCGTACACCATTATATGAAACATTGTACTGAGAGAGTAAGGAAAAAGTTGACATAAATTATGAAGATCTAATGGAAAGAATGTAGGAGCAAGGAGTAAATTACTGAAAAATAAGAGGAGGTAGAACAGTTAAGCTTTCAGAGGAAGAATATGAAACACTGTACAAATAATCCATAATATAAGATTCTTGATTTTTGTTTAGGAATATCACATTCACTGTAGATGTGTGAAGGTGAAGGAAAGTTAATGAGGGAGGGTGTGAAAGGAATGCATGGAAGAAAGGTAAAAACCCAGTAGAAAATAAGGTGGGTAGTGATAAAAAAAAAATAGAAAACACCGTGGGTATGATTCATAAAGTGTAACGATCATACTGGAATCACACAGCGCCATTTTTAACACAATAGCATGCAATTTGGCATTCATTAACCATCTCTACATGATGAGCAGAGCTACCAAACAATGGAAAGTGTCAGAGTATGTTAATTAAAGCATAAACAGCCAAACTAAATCCTAATTACTTAATCCAATATTGCACAGTTATTCAGGAAGCTATAAAGCAATCATGCACACATGGTGTATGCTTTTGCCATGTACACTAGGACTTTCTGGCATACAGGAACGATTACACTTAAAAAAAATGTTAAGAGGTTCCTACTACTATTCTTTTGCTGACTGTGCAACATGCTGTAAATCAGAGTGCTGCTGCTGCTGCCAGATCTCGGGCAAAAAGAAGGGTGTTTAGACCCTGGTTAACACTTTGTGGACTACATGAAACAGAAATTGAGATAAAGGGTCGTCAGGGAAATACTGGAGGAAATATGTAACTTTTGTACCCTCACCTCAGATAACAGAGAAATCATGGAAAACCCATCTCAGTGGAAACAAAGGCATGTTTAGCATTATGTATGCTAGCTACTGCTACTTTCCAGAGACCCTGGGAAACATATTATGAGCATCACAGGCATCAGATTTTATAATATTACATCATGTTTTAAATTCAGTGCTACTACCTGCAAGGAAGCATATCTGTTTCCCATAAACACCATAAGACACAACAAGAGCCATATAGGAACTTTATGCTGTAGCACACTTCCCTGAAGTTTTGGGTGCCATAGACTGCACACACAAAAATAAAACCTGAGGAAAAGGAGGTGCATTAACAGAAAAGGTTTCCACTCTCTAAACTATCAGGTAGTCTGTAATGCCCAAGGGATCATATACAATGTCGCTTTCAGGTAAACAAGCAGTTTCCATGACTAACACATATGCACACTTGCGAGCTGTACACCAGGTTTGTTAGGGGGTGACATTCCTCCTGGGCATCTAGTGGGGAATGCAGGTTATGCTCTGGAACTCTGGCTCATGACACCCATGAGAAATCCAGACAACCCATCTGAGCAAGGATGCAATGAGGCCCACACTCAAACCAGGAATATTATAGAACATGTATTTGGTTTGCTTATAATAAGTTTCCAGTCTCCAGACACATCAGGCAGTCCACCGCATTACAACCCAGCGATCTTTGCTGAAATACTTACTGTCTGTGCTATGTTACACAACATACTTCTCAGGAAACAGCTTCAATAAGGACAGCAAGGGGGCAAGACCATAGTTTGAAGGAACGTGGGCAAGACTAGCAGCAGCAGGTACAGATGAGGAGTTAGAGGGAGAACCACCAGATGCAGATTTTGCTCACTGATGAAGGCAAGCACAGTATGTTCAAGCTCTGACTAACAGGCAAAGGATAGCACACACAATCACTACCTTACTCAAAGCCTAAGATCCCATGCACATATACATAGGTAAACTAATGCCTGTCAAGACACCACAACCTTTAATTAACCATGTAATGGCTGTGTTCTGATAGCATCAGATAAGGATGACCCCCAAGCACACTATTGTTACCTGTAGTAATATCAAGAGTAAGAGTGTGGAAACTGTTAAAAAAAGAAATGAAAGTTATATAACAGATTAACCTTCTAAGGAAATATGTATATGCCTCTAAGCAGAGCACTTAGTTGGATATGTACAGTTATGTCAGTAATATCTTCCTGTAAGAAGTTTGCAGCAGCACATGTACTTGTTAGAAGTAGTACTTTCCATCGAGCATTTTAATTGACTCCCGTCGATAAAATACTGAACCGATCAATTATACCCTCATTTGCAAGACTATACCAAGAAGCAAGACTGAAGAACCTAAAGTGTCCAATGGACAGTACTAACTAAAATACAATGCAGTGCAACAATATAACACTAAGTTAATAACAAATTAGTAGGAAGAAGAAATCAACAACGTTAGCTATGCAATGCATATTGATAAATCTAATCTTGTGAATAAGCAAGCATCAGCTATCCACTGTGTGCATCAGACTTATATGCAACCCTAAGATACAAAGACATGCACAAAGGACTGGATCCAGCCATCATCATTTGCACAGTGGGTGAGGGAGAGTAGGAGGGCAAGGCTGACACCAAATAAGTGAGTGTGTGCAAGTGAGAAACACATGTATCTCTCGGAATATACAGTGTCAACAGATGTATAACACTAACAGGACTGTTTAGATAATCTGTAGTGAATTTTTTTCTGTGTGTGTGTGTGTGTGTGTGTGTGTGTGTGTGTGTGTGTGTGTGTGTGTGTGTGTTTGGACACAATCAAGCACTATGTTAGCACTATGTCACAGCATCTTGGACAGGTGTGAGACATGCATGGCAGAATACTGAGATTAGCGTCATTGCCCCAACCAAGAGAACCACCTCTGTCATGAGTTGCACTGGTATTTCCATGGCCCTGGCATGAGTTTGGGGTCCTACTCGAAAGCAATGTCTACTGGATGAGGTCTTATCAGACATATGTCCAGATCCATGAGCCTGTGACGCCTGGATGTGGACACCACAATTACTGATCAGTGGCTATGGTGTCAATGCGGGAGGGGGGATCTTGCATGGTCACATCTGCTAACACCAAAAGATGGAGTAGCTCTTTGGCTACATGGATGCACAACATCCCCAGCAGATGTTCCATCACAAGAACTTCCTGATCCAGTGTGTTGTTCATCTTGTCTAAGGAGTTGTCTGTATAGTCCAGTGAGTCACTCACATCAGAGTGCATGACATTCAGTAGTCACATGCACTTCTAAGGCCCAGTTGGAATGTGCCTGTGCATCCACTACAGCCCTACAGCTACATGTAAGGCTGTAGTGAGATATAGGCATGTCCCATGTGGCTGCATCTAATGGCACTCCAGCTTCAGGAGGAGAGTGGACAGATTGCCTTCTCTGAGTACCCTTACTAACCCTCCTGTGTGGCACCATAAGCTCAAGATGTCGACCAAGAGAGGCAACTGGCTCTGCAACCAGAGTAACCACACTGTCCTGATAAACTGTGTCTTCCTCAAACTGTCCTATATCACAGGTCTTTGTGTCCTGGGTATGTGTACACATATTGACTGTGACTGAAACATGGGCAGGGTGTATGAGAATCCCAACTGTCTGACCCTCTGCATCCCCAGACTGTGCCTGTTCATCACCACCATCATCACTAGAGGCTATGGATAATCTGAGATCAGGTGTTAAAGGTTCCTCAGTGCCATTCTTAGGATTACCTGTGATAACAAGCATACATTTCAACCTCTTTGTGCAAGAAATCTAGACTAAGTTACAATGGGGGACAATGGACCAAAAATCAGAACACTTTTTAAATATTTCTCTTACAAACTTAGAAAGTTGATAGACTAACAGGTTTTGCATCAGCATGAATTTTTCTGAAGGATATGAAGTCTGAAACAAAAATGTATGTCATTATTTTCTGACTTAGTCCTGAATGATTTGCCAGTGACTGGCCAGAAAATCACACTTTTATGAGAAACAGGCCAAAAATGTGAGGGAAAAATCTGGGCATTCTGTGAATATCTGGACAGTTGAGAGGTACGGTAACAAACAACACAGCAAACAGAAAAAAAGAGAATTAAACTGATAACAGTGTCCTTATAACTTAGTATGTTAAACTTCATATCAGATATTGAAGCTCCAAAAATGTTAAGGTCATATAGACCAGAATTTACCATATATAAAATAGTGACAATAAACAAAAATGTGTACAAGAAACACACACTAAAGTAAGAAAAAACAATCTAGATATGGGGCTATATATATATGAAGACAGCTGAGATATATGCATATAAAGATATGAAAATGGCAGTTTTTGCTTCCTTTTGTGACAGTCTGGGTCTGTCATCCACATCTACACCAATGTCAAGGTATCTAATGGAATTTGATGAGCCATCTTGATCTCTGAGAGTAGACAGGAATGACTCAGTTTTAGCTAGTGATTGTTCGGTAGCAGGACTATTCCCACCCCCCATAGCCACCTATTACTAGGAAATTCCAGTGGCCCTACAGCAGGCACAGGTCATCGTGTCTTATCTAGGAGCATGATCTCCCATGGCCTTAAACTGCATTCAGTTCATTGACCACCTGCTGCCATATTCTGTCTCAGAGAGATTGGCCACATCTACCTCTCCTCAAATTGGCAATGTAAGACCTGCATAATTACCTCATTTTCTGCATCACTATAAGGTGGCTTATGGGGTACAGATGTCTTCTTGGGTGCCATATGCATGTATGAGAAGAAAAAGAAAACAGACACACATAATTATATATGTAATGAACATATATGATAGCTGTCAGTACAGGTCTGTGTGACTATCTGCAACCAACATGCACACAAACAATTTCTATGTGTAAAGTGCACACTCATGACTATACATGAGTTAGCACCCCAATCCCCCTCATCCACCACCAACACCCAATCAACCACAGTCATCCTCCACCAATCCCCAAATAACCCAGCCAAATTCCCCTACACCCAAGCCATGCCACCAACCCCCAATCCTTCCCCACAACCCTATAGTAAAAAAGAAGTATATCTAAAAGTGAAATATTAGCACAGACCTTACAATGCTTCTGTAATGGATATAACACAGATTCAAAATGTTACATTGCTGCATTATCAATATAAACACAGCATTAGAAATGTAACACCAAAATGTTACGACTGCTATATCCACTGTTGTGGAGTTTAGTCTGATAGGAATACAAAAACAATGTTTTTCTGTTTTTTTTTTCCTTCTCTGCTAAGAGAGATAAAAGGCCAAACCTGAAAACAGGTATTCAGAATAAAATAATTAATAATAATTTAGTCATGCAGTGTTTTATAGCATAATTGTAAACACGCAGACATGGCTATGGCAAAAGGAATGAAGAAACATAAATCTATCTAAAATTACAAAAATGCTTTTCAGCAGTCACTGCACTTAACCATTTCATGTTAAACAAAAAGCACTACTAAAGAACTAGCAACATACCTTGACAATAGTGCACTGTAGAAAATTGGCACATGTTGCAAAGCCTTGTTTTCTTAGCAGTATCTAGCTCTGTGTTTCAAAATAATCTTCCCAGGAAAATACAGCATTAACTACACCACTGCCTTCATGTACAGTGCAGAGTCAGCCATGTGATCACAATGATTATGCAAATGAGGTGTCAAATCATCTACCTTGTTGAATAGCAAAAACTGCACTTAATGTAAAGAATGTAAGCATGGTATAAGGGCCAACAAAATTATACACATATACCCTCTAGCAATGGAAGGACCAGCATTGAGAAGTGTTTCCTGTTAATAGCTTGCAGGTGTCTTTTTTTTTACCCTGACTGTGGGGGCAATCAGCTTTCACATTCTCCCCTGTTTGCTATACAACTACCAAAGGTGTGTCCGGAAGAAGAGAATTAAAAAAAAGGTTTCAAGTACATTGACTGATGCAAGAGAACAACAGTCTTAAAATTCAAATGCTGGCTTAAATGACCACACTTTTGGCCATTACTTGGAAATGTTGTTCATTTTAGGAGTACTATAACCCTTGATCTGATGTTGTCAATTTTCATTCATTCCTCAACTAATGGGACTCAGCCATTACACCAGCTTGTAGCTACCAACAAACTCTTGAGCTCCTTCCCTACCCATAATGCACCAATCCCTAACATCCTTAAGATCTCATTTGCCACTTTTGCATCTAGATGTGGTTGCCTTCGGCTCTCCGGTCATAGAGTGGGAGATATATTTTTCTTATACATTTCCTTTTCAAAACAATTTATTCATTCAATATATATAGTTTTGCTTTGTCACTGTATTAGTAAACTCTTTCCATTCACTCTTTACTGTAATTTTCTATCTACCATTGTTAGTAGGCCTAGTTTTCTTTCCCAACCCTTACACACTTTGTGTATTTCTAAGTATACCATTGCTGCTGGTATCATTTTATTTCCTTTTCAATAGAACTTGTGTAATTTCTTCAGTACCATTGGTGATTCTCTACAGATTCTTTTCTTTTCTAGTATTAAAAAAGTTGCTGTTGTTGTATTTTATGGTTTAATCTCTCTTTTCCTTTGGGATTCAAGAAATGCGACAAGTGTGGGCACAAATTACCTTTCTCTGATGCCCATTCTCTTTGCATCTACCATTTGGGACCAGATTATTTAAAGATAGACTGAAGCATTTGCAATAAGTTTAACCCTTGTACTCTTGCTGACACAGAAAGCTAAGGACCCATTAAAGAGATCTAAACCTTCAGAGTCTTCCACCTCTTCTTTGTCAGAACCTCCTAAGAAAAGACAGAAATCAGATCCAAAACTTGTTACGATCTGATCTTCTTCAGATCCAGCAAAATCTACATCAGATCCTACTGTCTTGGATCTGAAGCCTCTACCCAGGACCACATACTCCCACCATTTGGACCCAGTTCCATCTAGAGTACCTTCCCCATTTTGGAAAAGGTGCTCCAAATCTCCATCCATAGCATCTTCTCATTCCTCCAGGAGTCTCACTAAAGCAGATGTGGCAGAATTATGAGGAAATTCCTAACAGTGCAAATTCAGATAGGAGTTCTTATGACTCCTACCCCTTTGGGTCAGGAAGCCTGATCATCCACTACTCCACCCATTACAGCTTCTTATCTAATCCTTCCTGTTGCTTTAAAGTCATTGGATTCAAGCCATCCAGGTCCATCTAGTTCAGTTCTAAGAAAGTACTTTCTTCAGATTGGAATGTTGCTCTGAGTACAACAGCATTGACTTCCTAGGAGCCAGATGACTCTTGGAGCCAAAGCATCCCTGTCAGATCCAGGAGGTTGGAGTCAACTCTCCTATGTTTGGAGCATTCTCTTCCTTTTGAGCCTTGACTCTGAACAGCTCAGCCCCAACGTCTGCCTCAAGTGGGCTGTATCAGCGTGGAGGGAGATGATGGGCCAGAAACTTGCTTTCTTGGCCTTTTTTGTCTTCCTTCTGTCCAGAGCAATTTACTTTTGAGGTTGTGAAGAGAGTGTTCTCTGCTCTGGCAAGACAGATGGGCCCCACCCCATAGGATCAACTTCTACTTCTCTGATGTTTTTGCATCTTGAGCCTCAACATTCTATCCCCACAGGGACAGCCAGCTCAAAGCTTCCAGAAAACCTAGCAGGGTACCTTAATCTCTTATGATACTTCACCGAACCACCCACAGAGGAAGACCCTAGGAAAAGAATGTGCAAAGGGAGGCAGTTGGACTCTCCTCAAGAGTCAGTCACTGAGGATACTGATTTCAGTGAAGAAGTAGAGTCCCCAAAATCAGCACCCAATGATGTCTCATTTGGAGACATTCTTGAGATCCTTATGCATAAGGGTGGTTGGTCTTACCATGCTCCTTCTCCTGAGGAATCAGTATTTCTGGAGGCCATTGGACCTTGCCCATCTACCTCTTGGTTTACACCAGCTGATGATGAGCTCACTGATTTGTTCTCTAGGCCAGCATGGAAATAATCTGATTTGGTTGAGCCAATACCCAAAAGACCAGAACAGATTCTGGCTCCACCAGTAGGAAATGGAATTTTGGGGTAGAGGATTGCCAGTAGATGTCATGATTGTGGTGGCAGCTACAAAAAAGGATACTTACTGAACAGAGTTCCACTGTCCATCCTCCTAACAGAGAGTCTAGGGCAATTAACAGATTTGGGAAGTGTGTTTATGCTTCAGTGACTTTTGCACTCAGATCACTGAACTATCTGACACATTTTACAAGACTTCAAAGAGACTTGATTAAAGAGCTATCAAAATCTCTTTTTGGAACCAACACTGCAGAGGTTCAATCTTCAAAAGACTCTCAGTTGGCTACCTTATAAGCTAAACCTAATTTGTCCATAAGGCTAATCTCATACACTGCAGAAGGCACCTCAAGGCAGTGGGTTCAGGTATTTCCATCAGGAGACATGCTTGGATGCACCTCTGTGATTTTGCAGAGTGCTTCAATTCCTTATTCATCAATGCTCCCTTAGATGAAAGTTCTTTGTTTGGCCACACAGTGAAAGACACACTCACCAGGTGTGTGAAAGATGGAAAGACTCTCTCTCCAGAGGTTATGTAATTCCTTTTTCCCTACCTCCTCCATTTGTAAGAAAATTTCCAGATGCTCCTCCCAGTCAGCGGAAAGTAGCAAAACTAGAAATTCAAAAGCTGCTAATAAAAAGTTTCACTCAAGATGTCCCATCAGACTAAATAGAATCCTGAACTTAAGCAAGATTATTTTTAGTGCTAAAGAAAACAGGGGACTGGAGACCAGTTTTGGATGTCAGTGTACTGAACAAGTCAGTTCAACACACAAACTTCTGCATGGTCATGGTTCAATCCAGTCTGCCCTTTCTGGGCAAAGATGACTGGGTGTGCTCAATAGGCCTTCAGAATGTGTACTATCACATAAAAATGAACAGATAATCTAGAGGGAGACAGTTACTATCAGTTCAGAACACTGCCCTTTGACCTCACCACAACCCCCAGGCTTTTCACCAATGTATGGCAGTAGTAGCAGCTTACTTGAGACTGCAGGGATTCTAAGTGTTTTTGTATGTAGACAACTGACTCATTACCAACCCAACCAGGTATTGATTGATAGACGCATGTGATCAGGAGCTACAGACTTGCTTACATCTTGGAATAACCATAAATTATGATAAGCCTCACTTACAACAAGCCCAAACATTAGAATTTATAGGGACTGTGTTCAACACAGTATCTATGGTAGCTTCTCTTCCTCTTTCAAGAGTACAAGCAATAAGGAAGCAGGTCAGGAAAATAATTTGCATTACCAGAATTTCAGCCTGATTGATTCTGCAAGCCCTGGCATAAATGTCAGCAGCAATAATGTTAGTGACTTTAGCAAGATTCCACATGGGAATTCTACAATGGATGCTAGCAATACAATGGTCAATGCTTTCTCAACCCATGTCAACAAAGATAAGAATAACTCAGGTATGCAAAATATACCTTTGCTGGTGAATGCAGTCACAACAGGTGTAACAAGGCGATCCTTTCATTCTCCCTCAGCCCAATGCTATAGTGACTATGGATGCTTCCCAGATTGAGTGGGGGTACTTCCTGGGGAAAACAGTCTAAGGCACTTGGTCCCCCAAAGAGACCAACTTACAAATCAATGGTCTGGAGATCAGAGTCATGATTTTGGTGTTGCAGGCATTCGAAGACTCTCACCCTCTCAGAAAAATTGCAATCCAGACAGACAACATGTCACTAGTTTGGTACATTAACCTATAAGGGGGAACCAGATCTTAACACCTGTGTCGAGAAGCCCTCAGATTGTGGCAATGGGCGATATCTTCCAACCACTTTCTAATAGCAATGCATATTCCTGGGAAGTCCGACATGATAGCAGACATATTGAACAGGTCCCTCTTACTATCTCACGAGTGATCTCTCAACAACAAGGTGATAGATATGATTTTCAGTCAGTGGGGCCAGCCTTGCTGTGATCTTTTTGCCTCTCCCCTAAACACCAAGTGCAGTAGCTGTTTTGCCCTAATCCCCCCACCAGAGGAATCATATAGGGATGCTCTACTCCATGACTGTCCCCCAGGTCTTCTGTATGCTTACCCTCTGGCCTCCCTAATTCCTAAATGTAGAAAGCAGCCCAGTGAAAAGAAAAGTCATCCTCATTGTGTCTTACTGGCCTCAACAGATTTGGTTTCCCTTCCTTTGGCCTCATCTACAGTATCCACCTTGGATTCTGAATCCAACTTCAGACTTTCTGTCCCAGTTGACAGGTATGGTTCACCTGGATATCACTAGCCTCAGACTAACAGTGTGGTTTCTTCAAATTCCTTTAATAGTGAGACAACAACTGTTCTCTTCCCTTGTCCATTCTATACTTTTATCTTTCCATAAACTTTCTACTAGAAAGCTCTACAGGAATAAATGGAAAAGGTTCAGTTTGGGGCAGAACAAAATCAATTCGGCCCCTTCTCAGCTCATCTTCAATCTGTTCTGGAATTTTTGGTGAGTCTATTTAATGGAGGTGCTAGCTCATCAACTATAAAAGTGCAACTAGCAGCAATCTCTAACTTTCATGTTGGATTTCAAAATTCTTCACTGGCTTCCACTAAATCACGCAATGCCTTTTTGAAAGTTTCACTCTCTTGCTAAGACACCCTTTTAAAGACCCCCTCCACCTTGGGATTTAAATTCGGTACTGTAAGCCTTAATTCATTCTCTCTTTGAACCAGCAGCTAAATACGACCTTAAATTCTTGACCTGGAAAACTATCTTTCTAGTTGCAATTACATCTGTGAGAAGAATTCCAGAACTTCAAGCATTCTAAGCCTCCATATTTGATTTCTCATAAAGATATGGTCATGTTATGTACCAATGCTTCCTTCCTTCCTAAGGTGGTGTCAGAATCCAACATTAACCAATCCATTAACTTGCCAGTATTCTTTCCAAAATGTGCAAATAAAGGGGAATATATGTTGCATTTATTGGATGCCCATAGACAATTGTGTTTTACTTACACAGAACAAAAGAAATTAGAAAGACAGATCAGCTATTTATCTCCTTTGCACATACTAAATTGGGTGAATTAGTTGCAAAGGTAACTGTAGCTAGATGGTTGACAGATAGCATTTCATTTGTCTATAACAAGTTGAATCTCCTCTTACCAAAATCTTTAAAAGCTAATTTAACCAGATGTATGGCATCTTTTTCTGTCTTCCAGTCTAGAGCTTCTATGCACGATATCTGTCTGCCTGCAACTTGATCAAATCCTCATACTTTTATCACTCATTACAAAGTAGATCTGGTCTCAAGGGGAAGAACAACTTTTGGCTCAACCAGACTCAGGAATATCCTTCCTTAGAGTCCACCCAAGGTTTTAGGTAGCGGGGAACTCTGTTCCATTAGTTAAGGAATGAATGAAATTGACAATATCAGATAAAGGAGTTATGTACTCACCATAATGTTCCATCTGTGTTGTCCATTTTCATTCTTCCTCATCTCCCATCAACTAAACCCATCCTTTTTAATGAATGACTTCTAGAAGAATTAGAGACTTTAAAGACTTTCTTTGAGATCCAGATATGGCTTATTATAATAGTCTTTCTGTCAAGCAGCAAACTAGATTTGATGGATGTTAGGGATTGGTGCATTATGGACAGGGAAGGAGCTCGAGAGGTTTTTGGTGGCCATGAACTAGTGTAACAGCCGAGTTGGATCTGAGGATCAGATCTGAACCCATTCATTGATGAAGAATGAAAATGGACAACACAGCTGGAATGTTACAGTGAGTACATAACTTCTTTTTAAAGATAACATATAGAATGAAAACAGAGCTAGAATTCCTATTATGAAAAGATAGATAATCAAAGGATTCACCAGACAGGAAAAAAGGATACACCTACAGTGATTGCAGTCTTTGTTTAATATTATGTGACTACATGCCTATGCTAACTGTTTACAATACAACAATCATGTAAACATTCACGGTTAGCTGTGAAACTTTCATAATTTGTTTCTGTTACACTTTCAATGTGGCCTGATACATTGTCAAATTATCATAACATCTAAACACTTTTTACTCTGGCTAATATATGTCTTTGTATGTAGCAAGTCTTGGAAGTACTGTAAATGATTGTTTACAGTACCCTTGTTTGAGAGTTCAAATCCACTGACTTCCTTGTTGCAACATAACACATTTAATCCAGCTTGTGCATGTAAATTTAATTATCTACAATGTTTTATATATATTTCTTCTTGTATCATTCGTGTGCCTCTGGCTGCAAGAGAATAACTTTCACGGCTTAAGGAGAAAGGGAAAAAAAATGTTTAGGCTGCCATAGGAAACGCAAACCAGACAGGTGACATTGTGAGGCTGTCAGCGCTTTGGATATTACTCAGATAAGAAAATACACCCCATAGTTCACTTTCTTTGTGACAGAATGTGTATGTATAGTCAGCTTATAAATAAAGTGTATCTGATCCATGGCTCAAATCCACTGACACAATACTTGTACGGATGATTGAATATTTATTTCATCACATTTTGTGACATCATTGTATTGTTATTTAACAATTAACTGTTGCCACTACTACTAACAACATGTGATCATAAGTCTGTCTACTGTAACATAATATGTCACTAACTACAATTTTTGATAATGTGTTCTACAAAGTACATGTCTGATGTTGTATGGAGATGTGAGAAGGAAGAATCGTTCACTTGAATGCACTTTTTGCTCCAGTCATTGCAACATAAAGCCATGCATTACATTTCATTCACTATCTGTAACTCCCTTAATGTATATTACCCTTCTAATGTCTTTTCTATTTGATTTCCGCTTGGCAGCATGCAAACATGGTTCACTACATAAGGGAAAAAGTGAAAAATTTAGTTTAGGCTACCTTAGGTAGCTCAAAAACACCTAGTGATTTTGCACATCTGGCATCAATCTGGGTAGTAGCCATTCAAGCAAATACAACTGTCTTGTAACTTCCTCTATGGTGCAAGGTGTAACTAAGGTGAATTGGCAGAAATAAGGTGCAAGAAGAATTCTGTAAATCCTGTTTACAGAAAAGCTTGCCATAATTTACAGTATTAACTTTTCAACGGTAATCCATTTTAAGGTACATTTGCTTTCCACTTGGCATCATGCAAAGATAGTTCACTACCTAAGGAAAAAAGTGAAATTTAGCTTAGGCTGCCATAGCTAGCTCAGAGATACTTGGTAACATTGCTGAGCAACCCACAACGGGCAGAGTACTTATTTCAGTAATGTACCTGACAGTTGTCAAGTTCTGTGCTTCAAGCTGTAACTGAAGTGATTCAAGTGAAATAAAGCCCATGAAGCATTGTTTGAATCCTGTGTGGAGATCAAAGTGCAATTTACCTAAATATGTACTTTTTTTATTTACCTTCATTTGCAGGTGTATTTGCTCTTCACTTGGCAATGTGCAAACAGGGCACACTAGCTAATGAAAAAAAGTGAACAATTTAGTTTAGGCTGCCTTAGGAAACTCAAATAGGGCTGACATCTTTGTGCAGTCCCCGCAACAGGGACAGTACTTACTTCAGTAAATACACCTGACAGATGTGAAATTATGTGGTACAAGGTATAACTGAAGTGAATTGAGAGAGATAAGCCAAATGAAATATTGCTTGAATCCTGTTTACAGAACAATTTGACATTATTTAAAATATTTAATTTTCAATTGTAATCCATTTTAGGGCGCATTTGCTATCCGCTTAGTATTGCGCAAACACGGTTCACTAGCTAAAGAAAAAAGTGAAAAATTTAGTTTAGTTCACCTTAGGTAGCTCAGCCATGCCTGCCAAAACTGCATTATATTCAGTACTCTGGACAGTACTGACAGGCAAAATTCAGCCAGTCCTAGACCTAGTTCTGTGGTGCAAGGTGCAAGAGTAATGACTTTTTGATAAATAATACAGGCTGTTAAGGGTTCAAATCCAACTACAAGGTACTTTTTTAAAAAGGTGCAGAAAGTGCAGTTCTCAGAAATTTTATTTGTGAACTGGACTATAACAGTAAGCAAAATAGATAGTGGTAAACCTGTTTCTTGCAAACAATTTATCAGTATCCCTTGCATAATGAAAATGTGTGTTTTAGCATATATGACTGATGTTTCACATATATACACAACCTAATGTTTGCCACATTCCTATACATGGCAATGAATATATACTGCACATAAAAATTCCTTTCAGATGTATGTTGGACACATTACATTTGTTGTAATCATCATGATTCACCACATATGTCAGGTATATATTAAGCACCCTTATGCCTTCTGAAGCATGCATGTAGCATAAACCAACCTACTTTTAATCATCAATTCAACTACATCCATGTGAACCATATTTACTTGCAGTAGTAATGACTATTACATAAGAATGTATTCCAAGACAGGATTACAACCACACACATATATGCCTCTCTAAAGTGCATCTCCATTCATTCAGATATTGGTAAATGCCAAATTTCCATGTTGTAAAGTTAGCTCTTCTGTAGCAAGGTCAGTTAATCCATTAGGTCACAATGTTTGCCTACTTTATCACATGGTTTCATTTTCTAGCTGTTACAATAATATTTTAACATTGGGTAAGGCCCAAAATGATAATATGTCAGAATTTAGCTATCCTTTTCCTTCCAAAGTGCAGCCCTCTAAAGCCATGCTAGTAAGCATTCCACTGTTGAACACTGGAACCTGTAATAATAGGTTCATAGTTTCATAGGAGATTACTAGGCTAACAGTTCAGGAGCCCTTACAAGTGTAACCAGTTCAATGCAGATTTTACCCAATTTTCTATCCCTAGGAGAAAGATAACAAGGGTTAGCAAATGACAATTTGATTGCTTTTATAGTCTGCCTCTGTCCATAATGGACATGGGCACCACCCCTGGAGTGAATTTACAATTCCCCATCCATCAATCCAGATAGCACTTGAAGATGATCAGGAAAGGGCTCTGCTTCACTTGAATAGGAAGCCTGTTCCACAGGAGGGGAAATCTCTGGGGCAGATATCTGTCTCTGCAGCATGAACTATTCATGTCAGAGATAAGGCTTAGCTCTTTGGAATGGGTAACTATTGTGCAAATATGCAACATTTCCATCAGGGATGGGATAGAAAGTGCCTTGTAGGTCAGACACAGATCATCCCCTCAGTAATCAGTAGGAAACTGAATACAGTGATAGGGCTTTTACTTGGTCTACATATGATATGCTGGTAATACCTTGTATTTTATGGTGAGAAACCTCTGAGGGCACTCCAGTTGTTGCAGTTGCTTGGCAAGGTACATGCTTGTGGGTGCACTGTACTCAATTGTTGGTCTGATAAGGGCTGACAAGGAGGTCAAAGTTCAGATTACTATCTATCTGAGTGCCCAGATCTATCACCACTGGGTCCACCCTTAGGGGGTTGCTATCAAAATTGCATCTTGCAGGGGCATTTGATTTCCCAAAGGGTATTATTATACATTTTTTCACATTTAGTTTGAGGTCATTGCTCAGACACCAGTCATTAGCCTGCATCAGACCTTTTTGTAGGATAACAGCATCATTTAGGGAGTAGTCAGTGATAGCCCCATCTTGCAGCCATCAGCAAACTTGGTCAGCCAAAGGCCATCTGCATTTGTCTTGACATAAGAGAAGTAGATTCTAAACAGGAGGGGGCACAGTACTGAGTCATGTGTTACTCCACTGGTGACTGGCCTCTGGTTGGATGTGAATCCCCACAAGAACATTTGTCCTATCAGTAAACCATTTGGCTATCCATCTGGTAACATTGATGTTTATGTCGAGTTTTGGGAGTTTATCTATTATAACTGAGTGGGGATTATGTCAAATACCTTGGCCAGGTCAATGTAGGTGGTATGCACTGTATTACCCTCATCCATAGCCTTGGTGACCTTCTCAAAGAAGTCCACCAGATTCAGCAGGCAAAACCTGCCCTTGACAAAGCTGAACTGGGTTGGGTCTAGAGTCTGGAAATTTCCTATTTCAGTATTAATTAGATCCATGATTATCCTTTCAATAGTCTTGCATATGAGGTTAGTCAGACTTATGAAGCTGCAGTTTCCTGGGTCAGGTGGTCCCCCCTTCTGCAGAATGATGACTGTTGCTGTTCTTCACTCTACTGGGATAAAGCCTGTCTGTAGGCTGTGGTTAAATAGAGACCTAGTGGGTCAGCTAATCATGTTTCAAGCTATTTAATAGGCACCCTGAGATTCCATCATAGCCCAATGATACCATGTTTCTAGCTTTAGAGAGCACAGTGATGACCTGTTCTTTTGTGATAACAGGCAAAGTTGTGGTAGGGGTATTTTATGGGAAGTGACCAGAGGTGAAGATAAGATGAAATCTTAGCTGAGTTTATCAGGCAGCAGGTTTTATATTTCTTTTGGCTGAGTAGAGGTAGTGCCATCTACAGCCAACACAGCACATTACTGAGTATTCCCATTAAGATTTTGGACATAACTAAAACATGCTTTATAGTTATCCTTTGACTGGGAGGCTATTTTAGTCTTATATTTAGCTTTTCAAGATTTGACTTGTAACTTGATTTGACTGTTGAGACTAGTGCGTTTTTTTCTCTGTTGTACTCCCTCCCACTTACTTCTAGATAGGAATTTCTTACTACTGTTGTATAGTCTATGTATGCCATGAGTCCGCCAGGGTGGCTTGTTTATCTAGCCAGACCTGAGTTTAGTTTGGTCAGGTACTGCCATTTCTATGTAGTTGTTAAGTGGTTATACAGGGCATTCATATATATTTCTGTATAGGCCTGCATGTTTTTGTTGTCAGGGGAGCTCTAAAATTACCTATGCTATCACTTAATAGGAAGTAATTTGCTTTGGAAAAAATTCTTTAGGGTTTTAGGGTTTGATGTGGGTACTTCCATCATACTTATTTCAAAATATGACCAATTTATGGCCCAATCTTACCAATGAGGACATTAGACCGGGGGGATGCAATGCTCCCCAAAAGTTGTGAGTACTATGTCAAGGATATTTGACCTACTAGTGGGAGTGCACACCAGCTGCTCAAGAGCATTTGCACTGAAAATTCCAGGAACTCTGAGCCTGCATGTTAGTGGACATATATATTTCCCAATTTATTGAGGGATAGTTAAAATTGCCCAAGAGTAGTGCGTTGGGCTGAATGGTTAATGATTTTAGTAACTTCAGATGCACAGAGTAGATTTCATGGTTGGAAACCTGTAGCAAAAAATGATATGGTGGGGGGATTTTGCCTATGGTCAGCTGCTTTTCTATGTAAATGGAAACACTGCCTCCTTCCATTTATTTCCTTATCAGAGAGTGATCTTAATGTGTGATAGTCATTGTAGCCTTGCATTGCTGGGGTGCTTTTGAAGCTTTGAGCCACATCTCTGCAACTGCTCAGACATCAGCATTTTCCATGGCAAGGAAAGCTTCAAGAATGTGCAGTTTCTTGTTAAGACTCATAGCATTGAATAGTACTACCTTCTGCTTGACATTAGAAGAATTTGTTATATTGGTAAGCCTGCTGGCTTGGCACTGCCTAAAAAAGAATTATGCAGTAGCTGATGCTTTGGCCAGTATTTAAAAGTCTGGAGACAGCATGTGTAGACCATCTCTGGCAAAGCAGCTTGGTCTGTCGATCATGTTGTCCCAGGCTGACAAACACTGGATCCCCTTGGAATGACACCATTAGCTAAGCAAATTCTTGAAGTCAGTCATTGTCTGTTTGTATTGTAGTATCATTCTTGGTGAGGGTAAAATGCTACTCAGTGCTAGGCTACTAACAGCCTGTGACACAAATTCATAGGGGTCCATCGTGTCTCTATGCATATAGTCCTGGTAGGTATGTCTCAGGTCATTCACACCCACATGGACTATGACTGAGTCATACTGGTACTTATGGTTGAGTGGCCTGAGTACCTTTGTGTTCCAAGACAAGCAACTGACTATAACCCTTTCCTTATCCAACCTGCTGAGGGAAGTGTCTATGTGTCTCACAATGGAGTCTCCCATGACTATGATGTTTGAATGTGTGCTGTTTTGCCTTAAGGGCTTGCTTGTGGAGACACAGTGATATGTATTTTTATGTATAGTGATTTGTGTTGACTTGGTTTTCTTTGCATGCAGTTTCTGAGAACAGTGTACTGGATGCCTCTAACCCTTTGGTAAGTTAATTGTGAGTACCTCCACATATGTGGGTTTATGTGTCAAGACCTTGTTTAGTGAAGGAAATGATGTGCATGTGCACCTGATTGTCATTTGATTTATCAGTATGTGAGAGTCATGTCTCAGTTTTCATAATGTAGCTACATCTCTCACATACTGTGCTTCTTTGTTTTCAAGATAAAGTTAGTATGCATAAGACAATTGCTATATTGCCTCAGGATACCCATGTCCACCAAGCTGCCCACAGAGATAACAGGAAAGTACCTATCTATGGTTTTAGGTATTTTACTATCTATTTAACCAAGGAGAAGAGTGGGGAGATTTAACTGTAGCAGGATGATAGCACACAAACATAGAAAGGATGCTATACTCAAATGATGCTCTGCATGCAACTCAAATGCTCCTATAGCAGCAGGGGAACTGGAAAAGGTTGCAGAGATAGTTATTCTAAGGGAAATTTTAATCTGATAGTGTTTGCGTCTACACAGGGCACTGTTAACAGCCTAGGGCAAACACTGGACTTATACAAAATCAGAAAAACAAGTTTTACAACACCAAGACCTAGAGACAAATGAGGAAAATGCAATAAGCTTTCATCCAGCAGCCCCCAACTTGGATAGGTTTGCTGCAGCATATTTTTGCTGCAAGAATGCAGTCAGAAAACCCTCAACATAAAAATGCTGGTTTCAGAGCTCAAATGCAGGGGAAACCACACAACCTAGATACTGCTGTCATGTAAATCTATTAGACAGAATGTAATTAAGTACTACAGCAGCAGTGGAAACAGTTAAAACGCTAATAAAGTGCAAGACATATAACAATTAATGTAGAATTCTTGTGAAATACAGTAGAAATAATCAGCAGAAGTGAAAAATGATACTTATTTTCACTCTTTTATCAGCAGATGGCTTTAGATTCAGCAGACACAGTATAAATCTCAGGCAAAGTAGCCAAACCAAGAGCAGCTCTGTGGAACTGAGCACAAACCCACACAAGAACTGGGTTTACATAGAATCAGAAAACACGTTTTACAACAGCAAGGCTTACAGACCATGCAAGGCAACACACAATAAGCTTTCAACCAACAGTCCCCAGCTCAGCTAGGTTTGTTATGGCACACTTTTGCCAAAAGAGTGGAGTCAAAAAACCCTCTTAATGTAAAAAATGCTGATTTTAGAGTGCAAGTGCAAGGAAACTATGTAATAATGGGTGGTACAACACATATGGCCCAGCTCAATGCCATGTATCACACCTTTACTGCTCTCTGATGTGGGTTCTGTCAAGGTGTCTGCCAAGGGGACCATCTGCTTATGATCATGCAAATGCAGTTGGCAAGACTGTGTGTGTTTTCACAATACCAATAACATGCGAGATCTGAATTAGGTGCCAATTCAGACATAATGTGTAAGCTTTACTTTTCCAGACATAACTGGTAATGTATAGAATGATGCTAAATTAAGCTCACAAAGGGGGATTATTGAGGAGTTCAGAATATTTGTGGCACTCCTCATGAAGTGCTATAGCTGTAAGTTTTGCAGAGGGATAATGCCATGACTCAGTATAATGCTGAGGCTTGGAGTAGTTTAGCCAAGGGTGTATTTCTTGACAGTAACTTGGTATTCCACACAAAGGGGAACAATGTCATCACTACTATAGTGACATCCAAAAGTGCTAGCAGGGCTTCAAAAGCAGATGATAGGCCAAATGTAAGACTGGGAACACCATCCAGATGTGTAAGCATACTGACCCATAACTTGTCTATGATACAGCAGTAAATATCTAGCCAGACAATGCAGTTACTCATTATGCTTTCATATATATTTGTCTCTTTTTGTTCTCTACAGTAAACTGTGAGGTGCACCAGGAGAGATTAACTCTTCTCAGAGAGGCACAGGGTATGTATGAATTAAGTACAAATTCAAGCCAAAACATTATTTTCATTTTCTCAAGCACTAACATGTTGGGCAGGAGTACCTCATAATTCATCTCATGCATGTGTGCATGCCTGCCCTCCCCAATAAGTGTTGCTGCTTGCATTAGGCAATTAGACTACCAGCTTTACTGTGTGTGTGAGTTCAGTACCATGAACCAGCATTTCCCTTTTTAAGTGATAGTTATTTATTATAATATCTTAACAGCAGTCTGTCAGGAAGAATTACATTACAGTAATTTTAATTATTAAGTTAGAATGCATAATTCCAGTCTATTATAGTGAAATAACATCAACTGTTTCTTATATTAGAGCAGTGATATCTGTTTATTTAATAAGACATAAATTCCTTTACGGATGCCATAAAGGTGTGCAATAGTAAATTGTCATAGTTACTTATGTATTGTTAAATAAATGTTTGTTTAAAATATACTGTGCTGTTACATGACATGTAACTAATTATCTCTTATTATTTGTCTCTCCTCACCCTTGTCTCTCTTTTTGTTTTCTGGGGGTATAATTTACTAACAATCTGCTGTCTGCTTTCATCAACAACATGGAGTAGTACACTGACTAATGTGTCTTGGCCAGCCATACCTCCACAGATGGCAGTGCAGCGTAGACAATCAGCACTTCAGGATCACAACCTGTCAGTCTTGCCTCTACAACCCCTGCCCTACATGCTCCAAGTATGTCAGGTAGCTCTACTCCGGCTGCTGGTGCAGTAGTATTGGAAGTAGTGATTTTGTCACCTGGCAGGAGCTAACAGTGCTGGTGGAAGATATAATGGAGAGGGCCCTTGGTGCACATATCAGCAGAATTGAAACAGTCCTGGGTCTCATTGCAAAGAAGATGCCACACCTGAACTGTCCCAGGGAGCTGCTGCAGGAGACACTGATGACAGTTCTGAGAATGATGACAAGATTCTCATTGTTCTCATACTGGACATGGTGCACCTCTGTTGTCCACTATCTATCCTCAATCATAGTGTTTCCCCAAGCATTTGTTTCTATCTCCATCCCTGTTTGTACTTTATGTTCTCTATGGATGTGGATGCTTTCTAACCTACCCTACCTACCCCTCCCTCTCATCCTTCATCACCTTCCCAACATTCCTCTCTTTCCCAAATAAAAAAATGGACACCTGTCCCACAAAAAACAAACAAATAAACAAACAAACAAAAAACATACATAGCTCTCCACTTCACTTATTAGTCATCCTGACACAATTGATTATATCCAATTGGCCATACAACATTACTCCATTGTTGTCACCCATCAATGGTGTGATGACTCAGCAAAGTGATGAAATTATGTGTACAATTGTACATTGACATCATAAAGAAGTGGATAGTGTGGTGCTCTCCCATGATCTTCCTGCAAATTCATGAATTATTTTCCCTGTGTGCTACCCTCTACTTGCCAACTCCATTTTCACAACTGTGTTATCCACCACTATTTACGCATTTTATGCAGTCAAAATATAGATTTAGACTCAACACAGACATGTTCAGAAATGGCCCATGAAAAAAGCCTTCAATTTATGTCATCTTTTTCTTTTTTTGCACAGAGTTTGGCATAATGTAGGAATGCTGAGTGGGGTCTATGTTACATGTTCGACAGCTTAGGTTATCAAATGTCTAAACATCGACACCTAAGCGTCGAAACCATAAAATCGCGAAAGGTCATTCTTTTCTTGGGAAAGAATTCGCTAGGCCTTCGTAAAATAAAATAAACTTCTGGAACCAAATATAATAAGGAAAAAGCCTTCACTTTATGTCATCATTTTTTTTTTTTTTTTTTTTTTAGTTTGACATAATGCAGAATGCTAAGTGGAGTCTATGTTACATGTTTGACAGCTCAGGTTGTCGAATGTCTAAACATCGACACCTAAGCGTCGAAACTGTAAAATCATGAATGGCCATTCTTTCCTTGGGAAAGAATTTGTTAGGCCATCGCAAAATAAAATAAACCTCTGAAACCAAACACAGTGAGGAGCTGCGCCCCCAACACCTCCCCTAACTAAATATTCCAACTCCAAGATCACTCTACATTGGTAAAAGGGCAAATCTCCGATAACGGACAAGAAAATTCTTTCCCGAGGAAAGAATTCACGTATGTGGCCATTCGCGATTTTAAAGTTCCGATGCTTAGGTGTCAATAATGAGGCATTTGATAACCTAAGCTGTCAAACATCTAATAGGAATCCTCCTGAGTGATAGTGAATGCTGTTTTAATTCATATTGCAAAAGCTGAAGATTTCAGTCTAATCTTCAGTAATCCAGTTATTACCATGCCAATGTGCTTAAATCTTCTACACAGGGTCTACTTCAAAAGAACAAAAGACCACATTATTGAAAAGGAAGTGAAGGAGATAACATTACTGAAACTTCACTTTCATGAACAACTGGAGTGCCAAACATTTTCAGAGGTTAAGTATCCAATTGGCCACTGTCTAACAGCAAAACACACTGCACTACCTCAAACCCACCCAGGTGAGGGGCTCCCCCCTACTCCCCCCTAACTAAATATATCAACTCCAGGATCACACTACAGTGGGGAAAAGGGTAATTTCCCATTGTTGGTCACCTGGTTACTTACCCTGTGAAATCCTTTGACATTCCATGCATTCATGAAAGTGTAGTTTTGGCAATGTTGTTTCCTTCATTTCATCTTCTGTGATGTGTTTTTTTGTTCTTTTCAGGTAGACCCACTGCACTATGGGAATACAGAGTAAAGCCATACAAAAAGCAGGACTGTGATACAGGTCATATAACCCAATTACTGGGCTGCTGGGTGTATTAAATTAGGAGTTCCTGTGTGGTGTGTTGAGACAATTACCTTGATTGTAGCCTGATGTTTTGGCATAGTGGTTCAATTACAGCTGTATGTCGGTTTATTACTTTATAACAGTTCATATTCCCATCATTTATTTATTTGCAAATGTCTGTATTTCTCTACATATAACACATTTCCTTAACATTTTTTTGAGATGGGTATAGGTTCTTAGGTAGGTACTAGGCTATCGGCCCAAGAGCCTAAGTAAGCCTAGCCAACAAGGTTCCCTGGCTTATGCCATCCAAGAAAGTTATTTTCCTGTGCCCCTGTTGAGCAGAGACACAGAAGTGATCCCCAGGGTGTATTTCCTATTTCCCATCCACTTATCAAGATTTTTCTTGAAGAGTGCTAATGAACTTTGCTTGACATAGATGGGTATAGGTTCATAAAATAAACAGCCTTGCAGGTCTTGAAACCAGGACCCTATGCACTATAGTCACAGTAGTTAACCACCAAGCCATCACAACAATACATAACATTGGAATAGTGCCACAAGATATAATTTTCAAAATCATTGCTGCCCCAACAGGGAAACATAGTAAGCCAAATGTATCCTGTTAGGTATTCATGTTTGTTGTATTCTCCCACCTTTTGTTTGTACCTTTAGCAATCAGTTTATTGTACTGAGCAGAACAAATTAATGGTGATTTAATGTGTATGACTAAAACACCATGCAGACATTCCTACATGTCCTATAAAACATATCTGTGCTTTTCCTGTCTCCATCTCTCTCTAACACTCTCTGTTCCACCCTTCTTCTCCCATATGTTTTCAGTGTGCTTCGGTAGTTTTATTTTAATGCTGGGAAGTAGTAATTCCTTACTAGTATGCTGAGATAATGATTGAATGTGTAGAAGGAATTTTAATAATATCATGGGCTCTATTCCAGCCATTAGCTAATTGTTAACAACTGTTTTGGTTCAGTAATTTAGCTGGACCTGTTGGCTACATGTCGTTGTGAGCCATCATTATTCTTTCTTATTAGTACTTTATTTTGTCCCTGCCCTTATATCACCCTGAAGATGTATCATCTCCCTTCTGTATCATTATTAGCCCACCTCTGCATTTGCACAATGTTTGGTGCCAGACAAATGTAACTATAACTTAATGGAAGTACAATGGTTATAGCAATATATTTGGATTTGATTGCCTTCATCCACATTACTCTCTCTCTCTCTCGCTTTCAGCTACTGTGCTAAGCTATATTTATTTAATTTACTGTAAATTTAAACAAGATTAAGAGTTGTATGTTTGGATTATGGTGCCCAATAGGGTAATAAAGATGGGTATATATCTTCATGTTTGCTGAAATCCACTGTCAACTTTAGACTTTCACAAATGTGATGTTCTACATATTGAGCTAAGATAACACTCAGTTGTAAATTACTTCTTAGCATGCTGAAAATGTTCAGATACATATATATTACAACATGTTTCATGATGTTTTGTTGCACTACTGTTTCTGTATATACTGGCTAAACCCTTTTACTTAGCACATCATTATCTCACTGTTACACTAATCTGACTGCTGCCTATTATAAATGCTGTCTTGTAAAAATCTTTGCATGGAAGTTAGAGCAGAGCAACATAGAGTACTGCTAACTGATATTGTAAGTCCAACATTTCAAGACATGATTACACATGTGTTAACACTTTGCAATCAAGAGCACAAATAAGTTTATAAGTGCAGTGTTTATACAGTACAAGAAAAAAAGAAGAGATACAGGAATCATACTTTTCTGTTGCACAAAGTTTATACATCTGTATTGCAGTTGCCTACAGAGGAATATGACTTTTGAATGATGTTAACTCACCTAATTAATTTGTCTAATGTAATGTGTCTGCTTTATAGTGTTTACAATTGCACCATGTTACCAGCTAGGTTAACCTATTCTCATCACATCCGTCACTGTTATTCTGCAGTGCACTATCCTATGTGAGACTTCCATATCTTGCCAATGCATAGTACATGTATGAAACTATACAAGTGTACAATCATCCTGACATGATGTCACAGAAAATGTTGATTGATAATCCAGTGGTGTGAAACAGGCAATATGTATGCCATCCTAATATGTGGAACTTGTCAATGTCCATCACAGTGTCATGATGTACAGTAAGACAGTATTTACATTGCATTATCATCGTATGTCATTACATGTAACAATCATAGTGATGTTACATTGTTCTGTGCAAACATATGCATTGTTGCACAACCTAGGATGCACAGTACTATCTCTACTAATCACTAATTTTTACAAACATTAAAATATCGGATTTAAGATAGGTATTGTATATCTTCTCCTGTTTCACTTGCAACTAACTACAATGTTCTCTAGATTGTGTAAACAAGATAGGTAGAATGGTCAATACCAAGCATGGATGTGTGTGTGTATGTTTCTGTGTCTGTGTCTCTGTGGGTATGAAAATGTGTGCATCACTTGGTGGTATGTCCACTTCCCCTGAGAATAATACATTTAACTGCTCTCATGATGCTATTATCTCTACTTTTACAGTAGCATCCTCTTGGAAACACACTGATGATGTTATCCTTACAAAAGTGCAATCTGTCCCACAAGAGTCAGACTTCTCTTGTGGCATTTGCAACTAGTTGATTGTTATCTAAATTATTTAACTTAGATAGATAGGAGATTAAAATACTCACAATGGAAGGTGCTGGTGTTTATGTCACTTAGTAGTGTATTCACTTACTCTAATAATATTACATTTAAGAGTTCTCATATCTCCCAAATCCCTATTGTTACAGTAACATCCTCTCTGAAACACACTGATAAGGTCATCCTGACAACAGTACAGTTTGTCCCTTAAAAATAGATTTCTCCTGTGGTTCTTGCAAGTATTACAGTGCTGTCTCGATTGTGTAAGCTACATAGGTGGATGGTTCAGTACCCAACACTAAAAACTTGAATGTGTGTTTGTGTGAGATTGTATGCTGTATCCACTTCTCCAAAGATAAGCTTGTTTAACTCTTGTTACAGGTTCCTTATCATTTTTTTACAATCACATCCTCTATGAAACATACTGATGAGGTCATCCTGAAAAAAGTGGAATCTTTTCCATTTAGAGTCAAACTTGTCCTATGGCATTTTTGACTAGTAGAGTGATCTCTAGTTTGTATAATGTAGCGAGGGAGAAGATTCATTATTCAGTATAGAAGATTTGTGTGTATGTGTGTGTGTGTGTGTGTGTGTGTGTGTGTGTGTGTCTATCAATGAGTGATGTATCATATTCTTCTGAGATAAAACACATTTCACTGTTGTCACAGGTCTCTTATTCCTATTTTTACCATAACACCCTCTCTGAAATGTACTGATGAAGTCATCCTGACAAAAGTGCAATTTCTCCCTTGAGTCAGACTTTTTCTGTGGTGCTTGTAACTAGAAGATTGATCTTTAGATTGTATAACTTAGACAGACAGGAGTTTCTCTTGCCACCATGGAAGAATTGCAAGTGTGTGAGACTGTGTATATCACTTAGTGATATATACTGAGAGGAGTAGCTATGCCATTTGGAGCCCAGGGCAAGAACCTCATTTGGTTGCCCCCAGCAACAGACCATACATATTTTCTTTTTTAACAGGTACTGGAAAAATGTTTTGTCACTAACTTTTTATAAATGCACAGACCAGGAGGCTCAAAAGCATTTCAAAACAGGAAGTGTTATTGAAGGTTTAAAGCACTTTTCATATTTAATCATTTAACTGTCATGTAATGCATAACCAAACACAAAGGCAGATTTAGCATTTTAAAGAAATCACACAGATATTAAAAATAAAACAGAATTCAGCACAGTTCACATCCCTTTTCAGGTGCATCCAAATGCCAAAAGTAGCATAGCAAATTATACTATTAATGGTTTGGTAAATATGAACTGCAACATAGAAAAATATAAACTGAGGCTAGGGCACAGATAAAATCATGACCCAAGGAAGAAGCAGCTAAATATATTTCTTGGCCATTCAGAATATATCTATAATGTATAATCTGCAAAAAAGTTTAGTGAGCATAGTGACACCATTTGTACATGAAATTTGCATCATATCATCAGCTCCTTGAAACATATTGTTTTAATAGTCAGTGCTAGTTCAATGAACACTGGACCATTTACACAGCAATGTGTGGTTTACTGTCAGCTAACAGCATGCTTCTGTGGCAAAATAGGATACTAGACATAGTATGTGTTTACTGTTTAGAAACAGGGGTATGTTCTACTATTTAATATAGGCTGTACCTCTGAATGCCTTATTTCAGTTATAAAATGACCTCCAAACCTAACAAATGCATAGAGATAAATGCAAAATGTAAGCAAGTAAACAACAGAAGAAATCAAATATTATTGGGAAAAATACAATGAAAATAAAAATGTCCCTTTGGCTCAAATTCCTTCTGACAGTTTGAGTCATATTGGGTTTATTTCAAACACACAAGGTACAGGGCTTGATTTTTACTTTGAGATGAGAGATTTTGCTTGCTTAAAATGGCTCACAAGGTTAGATAACCTAGTGCTAACTGATGAACTTAAGACACACCCATCCACACACATGATTATTTTGTCACTACACAAAACAAACTATGATAGGTACAGATCCAATTTTCATGCTAGTCATTAATAAAGGAAGTTCCCAAACTAAACTTAGCTTCATTTTAATTAAAAGAGACAGTCTATAAAAGCCCAGTAATAATCCTAAATATCAAATAAATTCAATAAGTATTTGTATACTGCATTACATACACATATCCTTTTTTGACACTCTTCAGGTGCTTAAACACCAAAAGAAAAAATGTTCCCAAAGACCTAAACCGATTTCTGGCTCAGGCATACAGAATAATATTTTGTGCAGCACAATTTGTTATTCTGCATATCTGCAGTAATCAAGATTATTTTAAGGTATTCTAATGAAGACCTCAGGAAGCCAATGAAGGACACAGAGTACAGTGAGGCTTCATTTTTGATTGATTTTTCTCCTTAGTTCACCTAGGTAACAAACATACTTTCAGAGTATTAAGCAACATGTGTTCAGTACTTAGACATGGCCTCTGAAAGCACCTCTCAACTGTCCAGATTTCTGCAGAATGTCCAGATTTTCACTTTGCAAAATTTGTGGTTTCCTGACCAATCAGTGAGGACTGAACTCTTTAAATGATGGCAAACATTTCTGTTTCTGGTGTAATTTCCTTCAGAAAATGTATGTTAATACAAATCCTGTTATTCTTGCAACTTTCTAAGTTTAAAGTTTATAAGAGCAATTCCTGTTTTTTAGGCCTTTGGCCCCATTATTTTAGCCTTTGTCCATATTTCTTGTGATAAGCAGATGAGAGTCATGCCTCCCAGATGCTCATTTCATGAGAGGAATATACATATGTTACTTTTTTCAATGAAAGGAGAGACTAGCAATATAAATTTGGAGGGTGTTGGTGGCTTGCCCCTACATTGGGGATGTAGGGGAGAAGTGAGCCTGGCCATCAATGGGTTTAATCAATGATGAGTCTTAGTGGAAGGATTTACTATATCCTTGTTTTAAAATCAAGATGAATGTACATTAAAATTATGCTTGGCTCTGCTGTATTGCTACCTATCAAGTAGTGTAGCTGCATTGATTGGTTTCTTTCTCCAAATATCATATTGAGCCCTTCAGTAGTTTGTCCATGTATGCACAAGCACTCAAATGACACCAAAATTAATAATTTCCCACAATGGTCCCTTTAATAGTTTGTCCATGTATGCAAAAGCACTAAAATGAAACACTTTCCCCAATGCCACCTTCAGTAGTCTGTCCATGTAAGTCCAAACACGCAGATGCTGTCAGAAAGAAACAGTTCCTCCAATAATCCCTTCAGTAATGTTGAGCACTGAAACAGCACCTGAATGAATAATTTTCCCCTGAAGATCCCTTCAGTTGTCTGACCAGGTATGCACTAAGACTCCCTTCAGTTGTATAAGTATGCACTAAGACTCCAATGACATGAAAATAAATAATTCTCCCTACAAAGAGCCCATCAGTAATATGTGCAAGTATGCACAAGCACTCCATTGTCACCAAAATGAAACATTTCCTCAACAACCCCTACGGTACTTTCTCCAAATAAGCACATGCATCAAAATGTAAAATTTCCCCCAGCAATCCCTTCAGTAGTCTGTCCAAGTAAGCATAAGCACTCCAATGACAACAAAATGAAACATTTCCACATGATCCCTTCAGTAGGGTGTCCATTGAGCACAAGCACCAAAATGAAAATTCCCCCAGTTACTCCCTCAGTAGTCTATCCAAGTATGCACAAGCACCAAAATAAAACATTTCCCCAATGACCCCTTCAGAAGTCTGTCCAAGACAGTATGCACAAGCACCAAAAGGAAACATTAACCCTAACGCACTCTTCACTAGTTTGCCCAAGTATGCACAAGCACCAAAATGAAACATTTCCCCAATGATCCCTTCATTAGTTTTGCCAAGTATATACAAGCATCAAAATGAAACATTACCTCAAACGACCCCTTCAGTAGTCTATCCAATTATGCAAATGCACCAAAATTAATAATTTCCTCCAATGACCCCTTTAGTATTCTGTCTAAGTATATACAAGCACCAAAATGAAACGTTTTCCTCCAACAACCCTTCAGCAGTCTGTCCAAGTGTGCACAAGCAGGAAAGTGAAACATTTCCCACAAGAACCTCTTCATAGTTCAAGTGCACACAAGCAACAAAATGAAACATTTCCCCCAAAGATTCTTTCAGTCATCCTTCCAAGTTTTCAAAAGCAGGAAAATGAACTAGTAAATAATCTTACTTAGTTCAGAAAATTTTAGTTTTTTTCTGCTCTAGTGTCTTTTTCCCCAAAGTGATTTCAATTAGGAAAATATTACATCCCTCAGGTTGCTATGGGCATTGACAATACAATTCAAGACACTGTTTTTCTTGTACTGCAGCACCACCCCCTCTACTTGCTCAGCCAATCACAAGACCTTTTTAGTGTGGCACCAAAGCAAGATGAAGTAACCAAGTGTGGAAGGCATTAAGAAACATCTCTGCTGTCCATTTCGGGTGTATGTATTGCCGTTACCCTGAAAGGGAAATAAAAAAAATATTTGACTAAATATATATATATATATATATATATATATATATATATATATATATATATATATATATATATATTTTTTTAACTTGACATTGGCAATTTGTGCCCTGGATACGACAGTGCCCAGGGTGATTGCCCCATTTTCTCAGCTTTAGCTATAATACTGGTTTCCACTTCTCCTATGATAAACACATTTAAGTGTTTTCACACCTCCCACATCCCTATTTTTACAGTAATATCATTTCTAAAACCCACTGATGAGGTCATCCTGACAAAAATGCAATATGTTCCATCAGATTTAGATGTCTCCTGCAGTGCTTGTGAAAAGTAGTTTGATCTCTAGATCATGTAACCTAGAAAGGTAGGTGGTTCAAGACCCAGCAGGAAAGACTAGTGTGTGTGTGTGTGTGTGTGTGTGTGTGTGTGTGTGTGTGTGTGTGTGTGTGTGTGTGTGTGTGTGTGTGTGTGTGTGTGTGTGTGTGTGTGTGTGTGTGTGTGTGTGTGTGTGTGTGTGTGTGTGTGTGTGTGTGTGTGTGTGAGTGTAAGACTATGGGTATCACTGGGTGGTGTATCCATTTATCCGGAGAAACATGCGTTTAACTGTTCTCACAGATCTCTTATGCCTATTTTTACAGTGACATCCTCTGTGAAGCATACTGATGTGGCATACATTGCAACCTCTTAGATCAAGATCTCTGGACAAAGCCATAAATAATGTGGGGACAAAGGCCCCAAAATAGGAACAATTTTAAATAATGCTCTTACAAACGTAGAAAGTTGATAGAATAAAAGGTTTTACAATTGCATGAATTTTCTGAAGGGTATGAAATCTGAAACTCAAATGTCTGTCATTATTTTCTGTCTTCAATCTTTAACAACTTACCAATAATTTGCTAGAAAAATACAATTTTATAAAATATGGACCAAATTATGAGGCAAAAATCTGAATATTCTGTCAAAATCTGAACAGTTGAGAGCTATGTGATAAAATAATTTTGATAAAAGTGCAATTTCTCCCCTCACAGTCATTCTTCTTCTGTAGCACTTGCAAGTAGTACATTGAGCTCTAAGTTGTGTAAATTAGCTAAGTAGGAGGTTTGATAACCATCATTGAAAACACGTATGTGTGTATGTAATGAGTGTTTTTGTTCCCATTTCCCCAGCAGATGCTGCATTTAAATGCATATGCAACTCCCTTATAAAACCTTTTGTTGAAATATCCAGTATGAAACACACTGGTGAGTTCATCTGACAAAAACTGCAATCTCTTCAATGAGAGTCAGACTTCTCCTGTAGTGCTTATAAGTATTAATGGCTCTTTAGACTGTATAAATTATGTAGGTAGGAAGTAGTACATACTGTGGCAAACTTGTATGTACATGTGTTTAGAATCCTTGATGCTGTCTCCATTTCCCCTACAAAGGATGTATTTTAATGTATGCATAGCTTACTTCTAACAAATTGTACAGAAACATTCTGCATAAAACAAACTGATGAGGTCATCATGACAAACGTGCAATCTCTACCATGTCAGTCAGACTTCTCCTGTGGTGCTTGCAACTGATACAGTCCTATTTAGATTGTGTAACTAGACAGATAGGAGGCTTAATACCCAACATTTTAAAATTGTATGCTTGTGTTTGAGGATATTTACAGTTAGGTAAGTGTGTGGATTTTCAGCGTATACTCTGGCTAATTTTTTTAAACTCAAAGGTGACTACACTATCCCCCAAGTCCACCTTTCACATTCACAACTTTATTCTTACACAAGGGTGCAGCTATGTTTGTAATGTAATGATTACAATTTTCTATGCTTTATGAAAAAAAAAACTTTTAGGCAATGCTATGTCCACAAATTTGTGCAGTAATGCTTAAAATAACAGTGCCATGGGTTAGCAGTACCATGGGTTGAAAGATAGCCTTTTAATGTTTTTAGAGGGGAAGTGAGTCAAACATTTGTAAAGTGTGGAGGGGGAGAACATTTGCACTTTTCAAATCTCAGCTCTTTCTGTGTGTGTGGTATCGGTAAGGGCACATAATTGCATCATTATATTGTCTGCTTACACCCCTTTTTCAACACACTGTTGAGGTCATTATTTTGCAAGTGAACTGAAGATCAGATGTCTCCTGTGGTGCCTGCATATCTGGCACTAATTCAATGACATGAAAATAGCTAAGTAGAATGTTTGACTATTCAGTGCTTAACTTCTGCCATTGTGTCTACCAGTGCAGTCAGGATTGCTTCACAGACATATTTAGTGACATATTTTACAAGTTCTGATTGACAGTAAAACTATTTTTACTGGATAAATCTCCTTGGAAATGCACTACTGATGTCAAGCCTTCATAGATGCTATATGTCTCAATTGTATTCAGTATTCACCATGACACTGACAGCTGATAATGTGCTGTACAGATAGTATAAATTAATAGGTAGGTGGTTTGATTCCATCACTGCTTCAGTAGTGTGACAGCTATTGCTGTCATATACCATTGAGCACTTCACAACCACCTTCATGTGTCCTTATAATTTTGGTATAGAATTACAGGGCACTCTGTGACACTAGCAAATCCTTGTATCACCAGGAGAAATAACATTTTCTTCACACAGGGATTGCATGCCACTAACATAGCTGCAGTATATTAGATTTGGAGTGCAAATTCTCCTGTGTTGCATGACTTTGATGGTGTGCTTTGTGGACATTCTATAACTACATATGTAGCATGCTGGTGTCTAGCTGGGAGTGCATCCTTCACCCTCAAACTGTAATAGTATTTTACAAAGACATATATGATGTGTATCTGTATAGCATTACTGTGCACTTCAAGCAATTTTTAGCAAAAAAGTCCAGCTCATTAATTTAACTGTGTACTGTCCCAATTGCACCTATACATGGTTGCGTGGTGCTTGCGATTCAGACAATGATATATAGCTTGTGATCTTGGGTAGTTGTTTGAAATTGATCCATCACTGCTCAGAGTACATTGTATTACTGTAACTGTGATTGTACATGTCACTAAAACTGTTGTCATGCACATTGGCTTTGTACACATATAGATATTGATCCCTCTTACTAAAAACAATAAGAATTTGTCACACATCAATGCTTTTATTAAGAGAAATTATGACATTTGCTTCCATGTCCCTTACATACCAAATGTAGGAAGTGGTATTCTCTGGCATGGGGTGATGAGACAACATGCTGTCTGTTGTTGACATACTACATAAATTATGGGTGCACATATCTCTTGCAAAATGAACATGATGAAATGCCTTCACATAAGCATATATGTCACACTTAGCAAACAGGTACACATATCTTTTAGGTTTTATGTCAAAATGTTTCTTATACACTTTCATTAGATTTTCCTGCAGGATATGAATACACTTTAAACATTTCCCCTCTACAATATTATTAAGTAATTGTATCACAGTTTTGAGTAGCAATTCCCACATTTCTCTTCCTCTTGTTCTGTATTGTTTCCCTGTATTTGCTCTTAATATGTGTAGGCTGCAGTGTGTACTCATATCTGAGCACGACCTATATGCAGTTTGTTTTGTTTCCATTGTGTGCTACTGCTTGAAAACCTACTTCCATTGCCGTGAACACTATTGTTGGTCACAGAAATGTGCTTACATCCATGTAGGAGTGATAAGCAGCGTGCTGTAGTGATGCTGCTCATTACTTGAATGCTTATATCATGATTGTTAATGAATCCAAGGCCATGAAAGATAAGGGAAAAAGTGATTTGTATGAAAAGCAGTGGTTGGAAGAGAAATTGGGTCACCAGATGACTCACTTTGTTTGTGGAAATAAAAAAGATTTATACTAAGTAAATATCAAGAGAGTAGATGTGGAAATGTGGAGTTGTGTGATGAATCAACAACAGAAGATAATCTTTATTGATAGAGACTTGTTATCTACTAGTATGTTTAATAATGGAAAAGGGCTGTCTCTGTGTTGAGGAAATGTTAATCAATGGAGTTATAAAACAATGAATTTCTCCAGCACAAATGTTGTCAGGTGGCATTACAAGTACAAGCATGGATTTTCATTTGTACAAGCTGAGAGAGGTAATGTAGTGGCATCTATTAATCACTAAGGGAATATGTACATAAATACTGGGGTGCCTTCTGTCTGGAGTATGCATGTTCTACCTGGGTTCTTGTGGGTTTCCTCTTAGGGTGCCGGTTTCCTCTCACATTCCAAAGACATGTAGTAAGTGGACTGGACACTCAAAATTTGCCATAGGCATGAGTGTGCATATGAGTGTGTGGTGTGGAAGAACAACTGCAGCAAGCCTAGCCACCTGGTGGTGTGAACCTTGGCTCTAGATTGTCACTGTTGAAGTAATACCCTAACCCAATGTACAAAACAAAAAAGAAAAAAGAGGGTTGTGGAATATTTATGCAAGTCAGACTTCATTATATTAAATGGCTTTGCTGAAGGTAAGGTAAGAAATTATGCAGCTGCAATAAGTGAAAAGTGAAGTAGTTGCTATCCTTCATTAGTACCTGAGACAGTAGTATTTAATACAATGTGTGAAGTAGAATTTGATAATGTTTTAAATAAGCTATTATTTAGAAAATAATATAATATGAGTAAATAACAGAATGGAGCATTATGTGAGTTAAGTGGGAATAGAGACAATATGATTCTGAAAGCAGATAGGGGAAAGCCATTGTTATATCGAATTAAAATTTGTATAATTATAAAATGTTTAGTTTGTTAAACAATGAAGTTGATTATGAAAAGGATGATATGAAAGAAGTGTTAAGATCCTTCAGGAATATTAAAGTGTTTATTGAAGAGTAGATTTTAGAAGGCTTGATTTATGAAAATATGGGTAATGTTTTAAGGGCAAAGAATGTCTTGCATCTAATATTTTGGGTTTCTCAAAACATAAGAAAATTTAATAGATCCCCCTTGATACCCTCTGGTTCAAGTAAGGTTTCTAAGACAGAGGTGATGGTGATATATGTAAAAATGGTTATTATTGGGATTGTATTGAATGTTAAGCCATATATAAAAAACTCCTTTGATTTTATTAATAAAGTAAAAGATGTAAGTATAGATAAGGATGATGTTTTTATAAAGATGGTTGTAAATTCATTGTATTCTCTGATTCCCATAGAAGTGGGTTTAGAAAAAATTGTGAATTATTTGTTTAATAAATCATCTCTGAAATCCTATCAAATTTGTCTGACTAGGGAAATGTTGGATATTATTTTAACATATAATATTATATTTTTAATGTACATATTAATTGACATAAAATGGATTGGTGATGGGGGTGGCTATGACTCCCAGTTATGCTTATTTATTTATGGTCACATGGGAGGAGGCCAATATATATTTATCTGGTTTTATGAAGTATATTAAAGTATTGAAATGATTTATTGATATTTATTTAATTTGAATGGGAAATATTGATGAATTAAATATTTTTTTGCATATTTAAACTAAATAGAATCATTTATGAAATTTAGTGTGGGCTGTAATATAATGCATATAGTTTTCCTAGATATTGGGCTTTTTAGGGTGAATGGTATATTCTGTACAAATAATGCCAGAAAAAAATGTTAATAACAATGCATATTTTCATTATACAAGTAAACATTCACCTAGGATGAAATCTAATATAATAAAAGGCCAGATGGTCAGAACAAGTAGGTTGACTCAAAAAGAAGATGCCTTTCTAATGGATATGGACCTGTTGAAAAATAAAATTTATATGAAGGGGGTATGCTAAAAATAGTCAATAATTCCCCCGGATTCTATATGCCCTGCACGGCGTGCATGATTAGTGCAGGAGCTCTGACAGGCAATATGTCTGCCATGTGATCCAGGAACAGCCTGCAGGGGCAAGCATGAGAGCTCCTGCACTAATCATGCACGGACTAAGCCCTGGTATGCAAATCACGTAATTTGCAAGAGAAATTCATGCAAATGAGGTGATTTTGTAATCCAGGAAGCTTGCAATAGTCCATGCAAGACTAGCTATCTGCAGAAATGTACCCGGTTAATAACGAGTACATTTCTACAAAATCTGAAATGGAGTTATGACAGCTCCAAATAAAGGCTGCATATCATTGAGGAAGCATGCCAATGACCGAGTATAAGGCCATTGGCGTTGCAAATTGTTTCAAAAATAAAAAAAATCAACTTTAATTTTTTTTTAGCCGATCTCAGCTGTTTAAGAGTAGGGCAGCGGTGCACAAACGGGATTGGGGGGGGGGTAATAAAATAATCCTAAAATAAGCAGTCTAACTAAATTCAGTATTCTGACATGCAAGTCAATGGCAGGCAGAAGACAACCTGGCCAGTGAGTAATGGTTGCTATGAGGGGAGGCTCAGTGTGAGACATGTAACTATGCATTAGCAGACAATCCTATGCAAATGAAGGGAAGGATAGTGAATCCCAGTTTCCCCAGCATGTGAAGCAGGTCCCAACAGTGTAAGAATATGAATAGCTGGGTGCAAGACTAGGATACAGGTGACATCATGGGGGTGTGTGTCAGGCATACTGTAGGCAGACTGGAGCACTGTGGTTCGGGATTGCTCCTAGCTTTGCACAGCTAAGCTAGGGGGTGTGTCTAAACATGCCTAGCACTCTTTAAAAGCCTAAGCGAGTGTGTGCATTGCACACATGATTTTAAAGAAAAAAAAAAACATAAACCAGGAAATAGCAGCTCTGTGCACATTTGAGTACTCCATTTGCGCGGCGCGCCCCCAGGCTTAAACAAGAAGACAATGGGAAGGGAAAACAGCAGTAGGAAGGTAAACAAGGAGCACTGGCTTAGCTGGCAGGTGAAATGTATCAGAATCAGCCAATTACCAGGCAGCAGACCAGCCCAACCCAGCATACCACTGTAAACTATGCAAACACCTTTCCCTCTTGTTTTGTCCCAAAAACTATGCACCACTGGTATATACAAACTGGGAAATTTTACAAAATGAAAGCAAAACAAAAAATATTAGGAGCTGCTTTTCCTGTCATAAACCAGCAAGAGCCTGAGGGTGGTGAGGATGTGAATGCTGCCGACCAACCCACAGTGAGGAGACAGAGAAGAGTGTATAGACCCAGGGTAACCTACCAAGGGCTACATGAGCTGGAGATAGTGGAAAGCTATAGGGTGGACAGGGACCTTCTACAGCAAATTGTTGAGCTGTGCCGGCCACACCTCACACACATAACTAACAGAGGGGAACCCATCCCAGTGGATGCCAAGATATGTGTAGGCCTAAGAATACTAGCTACAGGTACCTTCCAAAGGTCAACTGGGGATATGATGGAGATTTCACAGGCATCATCATCCAGGGTACTCCACCAGTTCCTGGATGCCATGTCAGTACATCGGTGAGCACATATATATCCCCAACACCCGTGAGGTGTTGGCCAGCAATATGCATCTCTTCCACCAAATAGCAGAATACCCTGAGGTAGTGGGCGCAATAGACTGCATGCACATACACATCAACGCACCACCCGGTGAGCGGGGTAGTGTCTACATCAACAGCAGGGGCGTTCCCTCCATCAATTGCCAGGTCCTGTGTGATGCCCAGGGCATAATAATGAATGTGTGTGCTGGCTGCCCTGGAAGCTATTACAATTCCCACATCTGGCATCTGACGCAGCTGTACCAGAGATTTGACAAAGGGACATCCCACATGGTCACCTAGTGGTGGATGCTGGATACGCACTGGAGTTGTGGCTGATGACACTCATCAGAAATGCACACACACCTGAACAAGAACTCCATAATGAGGCACATGCACAAACAAGAATCATATTAGAACATGTATTTTGGATGTTCAAGTCACGGTTCTGGTCCTGGACACTTCTGGTGGAGCTTTGCAGTACTCACCAAGTACATGTACTCAAATTGTCCTTGTATGTGCCAAGCTACACAATATGATCCTGTGGAAACAGCTGCTGCAGGAACAGCATGGGGCAGGGCCACACAGCCCCCCACCATTGCCAAGGCCTGCACAGGTACAGAATGACTCAGAGGAGGAACAACCTGAGTCTGCCCCAGTAGGCAGAAGGAGGTGTGCCCAGTATGCCCTGGCCTTGGTAAAGAGGCAATGCATAGCACATGCACTGACATGGTAGAGACCCAGGGAATGACAACTCTCTCTGACTCGCACATACAGTAAAAGGGATGCCAAACATGACACTACCTGTGCTCAACCATGTATAGGGAGTGTACTATGTGCATCCAACATAGGCAGCTCTGCAGCACCACCCTCAATACTGGGACACCTACAAGGTAAGTGACTCACACATGCTAGTCTGGGGGGGGGGGTCACATACCCAACAACAGTCACAGCCAGCAGGACAGGTGTAGACAAACACAAGCAAATGCTGTACTATGGCCTCTGAATGAGGCCTATGGGTAAACCCCCCAGGCCTACACAGACAGACTACAGTAGGCCAGGCAGTTGGATGTCAGTTGTGAAGGCTAGGAAGTCAGAAACTAATATGTAGGTAATTAAAAGCTAAGATCTGTAGTACACTGGTATGCCTCTAGCCAGCACAATAGGTAAGACTACAGACTGAAATGGAGTACCCGACATACCAGTACAGTCCTAGCAAATGAGTACATGTGTCAAGTGTGTCCCCCAGTCCTATGTAGACTTATAGTAAAAGTCAGGTATGCCCCCCCACCCCTGTGTAGATATGTAGAAATAGTCAGGTGTGCCTCCACATCCTACATACAAATATTGTAACAGTCAGGTGTGCCCCCCCAAACCTGTATAGAAATGTAGAAACAGTCAGGTGTCCACCCCCCACTATGCAAAAATGTAGCAACAGTCAATGCCAATTGACCGATGGATACCCTGCAGACACATCATGCTACCTGTCGGTGTACAACACAAAGGTCAGCACCGCAGTACAAACTACCTAGACTTGATCCACACATGCAATACAGATGGCCATACTGGGCATGCTCACACACTTTGAGAAATGAAGGCAACGTCAGTCAACAACATACTGAAATGTCATACTGGGCATGCTCACACACTTGAACACATGAAGGCCATGTCTGCAAACACCAGTGGACCAGACATATCTGGCACTCACAGTTCTTAGTGCAGCCACATGTCAGTATGCACCACTCCTGCCTTGCACACACAGTGGATAGGAATACAGACATATATGTAAGGACAACACATTATAATAAGCCAAAGGTAGATGGACATAAATGTGTGGAAGAGGGTGACTGTGACAAGGAGCCATCCAGCCCTGCACCACCCAGCACACAGCCAAAGGGTCCCAAACATATGAGGTGCAGATGTCACCCACTGCAGATAATAGCCACCAGTATCTGTCAGCATTACAGACTATGTGGTGCACGTGCCAGCTGTGCAACATGACTATACAAGGAAGTAGTCATCTAGTAGCTGTATACATGTACCAGTGACATATGACCCCGTGTGTGCCGACATGTGTCGTGTCTACCCCTAGATGAATGGGTTCTGGCCCATGCACTCTCTGCCCTCCCCATAGCCCTACTATGACAAGCCTGCTGAGGTTATCCAATGTGAAATATACCCTTGGGATAGCTGTAGCCCAGTAATCTCCATGGCATGTCCCATAACTGTGTACTGCTGTAGTGTGATAAACTAATTAGGTAGGAGTTCAAACCCCAGAATAAGCAGCTGAGTGTGTGTGTCTGACTGTGTAGAGAGCAATGCTTTTTAGGCTACTCACACTCCTTACAATTCTTATACTCAACTTTGCCAAGGCTGCTGATGTCACCCTTCTAGAAATACACCTCTGGGAAGGTTGCAGCCCAGTAATCTCCGTAGCATGTCCTGTAACTGCTGTAGTGTGATAAAGTAGTTAGGTTGGTGTTCTAAACCCAGACATGGCAATTGTGTGTGTTTCTGACTGTGTAGAGAGCAGTGTTTTTTAGGCTACTCACACTCCTTACAATTCATATACTCAACCTTGCCAAGGCTGCTGATGTCACCAACCTGGAAATACACCTCTGGGAAAATTGCAGCCCAGTGATGTCCATGGCGTGTCCTGTAACTGCGTACTGCTGTAATATGATAAAGTAGTTAGGTAGGTGTTCTAACCCTAGACATGGCAATTGTGTGTGTGAGAAATGCACCTAGGAAGGTTGGAAGGTTGTAGTAATGTCTAGCACACATTTTAAACTGTGCACTGCTGTAGTGTCATAAAGTAGTTAGGTAAGTGTTCTAACCCCAGACATGGCAATTGTATGTGTGTGTGTGTGTGTTGCTAAGTGTGTGGACAGCAATGCTTTTTAGGCTACTCACACTCCTTACAATTCATATACTCAACTTTGCCAAGGCTGCTGATGTCACCAACCTAGAAATACACCTCTGGGAAGGTTGTAGCCCAGTAATGTCTGTATTGTGTCCAGTAACTGCGTACAGCTGGAGTGTGGCAGTTGTGGATGTTTTGTGTGTGTTCCAATCTCTGTATACGGAGCAATGCATTATAGGCTAGTCACACGCAGTACATTCCAAATGCCCTACTTTGGTAATACTGCTGATGTCATCCATTGTGAAATACACCTTTTGGGAAGGAGGATTCTAGTAATCCCTGTGGTGCATCCTGTAGCAGCTCCATGCTGTAGTATGATATAGACCTCAATAAGGGGTTCTATGCCCATACATATCAGTTGTGGATTCTTTGTGTGTGTCTCACTGTCTGTGTAGGGAGCAATGTGTTTTAGGCTATTCACTTGCAGTATATTTAAAATCCCCTACTTTAGTAAGCCTGCTGATGTCATCCATTGTGAAAAACACCTTTGGGGAAAGAGTATTCGAGTAATCCTGGATGTTTTGCGTGTGTCGCACTCCCTGTGTAGGGAGCAATGCATTTTAGGCTACTCACTCGCAGTACATTTCAAATGCCCCACTTTGGTAATCCTGCTGATGTCATCCATTGTGAAATACACCTTTGGGGAAGGAATACTCAAGTAATCCCTGTGGTGTGATATAGACCTCAGTCCAGGGTTCTATACCTGCACATGTCAGTTGTGGATGTTTTGTGTGTGTCTCACTCCCTGTGTAGGGAGCAATGCATTTTACACTACTCACTCACAGTACATTTGAAATGGCCTACTTTGGTAATCTTGCTGATGTCATCCATTGTGAAATACAGCTTTGTGGAAGAAGTATTCTAGTAGTCCCTGTGGTGCTTTCTATAACAGCTTCATGTTATAGTATGATGTAGACCTTGGTCAAGGGTTCAATACCCACACATATCAGCTGTGGATGCTTTGTGTGTGTGTCTCATTGTCTGTGTAGGGAGCAATGCATTTTAGGCTACTCACTCGCACTACATTTGAAATGCCCAACTTTGGTAATCCTGCTGATGTCATCCACTGTGAAATGCATCTTTGGGGAAGAGCTATTCTAAGGATGTCTGTGGTGCATCCTATAACAGCTCCATGCTGTAGTGTGAAATAGACTCTGGTCAGAAGTTCTATACCCGCACATATAAGTTGTGGATGTTTTGTGTGTGTCTCATTGTCTGTTTAGGGAGCAATGCATTTTAGGCTACTCACTTGCAATACATGTGAAATGCCCTACTTTTGTAATCCTGCTGATGTCATCCATTGTGAAATACACCACTGGGGAAAAAACACTCCACTAATGTCTGTGGCATGTATTATAACTGTGTAGTGCTGTACTGTCCTAAACTAGTTGAGTAGGGGTTCTACTCCAAGACATGACAGGTGTGTGTGTTTGTTTGCAACTCTTATCCTGTGTAGAGGTGGGTGTGGCCAATGTGGAGTGGGTATTGCAAATTTCTTATCTGGTGGCCCTACTATATATCACAATGTCAACCGTACTGGGATAACAGATGTAAAATAGCTGAGAGGCTGGGGTGCAAAGCCATACACATACATGTGACATTAAGGCCAGGCAGTGTCAGTTAGCAACCCCAGTATTACCCAGACCACACTCTGTCTACCCATGTGACATACACACACATGCCTAGGCAACAGCCAATATGTGGCTAATACACTGCATATTGGCCACTGATAGTGACTATGGAGTGATAGCAGTGGGCTACAGAGGGCATGTCACCCTGCCCATCTGTCCAATATGCACATACCTGCAGACAGTGCACCTCCCCCATGTAACTCAATGGACACCTGCACCATCTGTGGTGCCTTCACACGTGACCCACAATGGACATACCATGCCTGACAACATGGCCTGTATGGACAGATGCCACTGACACCAGGGAATACTATTAGCGTGCTATCAATGTAATTGCAGGGTAAACCTGATGCCCATTACCAGTTCCTGCCACAGGTGGGCAAGACTAGCACATCTGATGATAATCCGTGTTCACAACATGGGCCAGTCACCCCAGGTATCGTTCCACATGTCACTGTACATGCATGTGGGAGGTGTGAACATCCTAGACACCATCCATGTCATGGACTAAGGAACACATACATGGCAGGCAATGCACAGCATTGGCCACACACAATAGTCACCGAGGTGACTGGATGGGGGGATACACTACCCACCTGTGTGGGAAAATGCAGAAACTACAGCCCTGAGCTACAATGCAGACCATTGTCATGTGGCCTGATGCCAAAGTATACCCATCACCTACCCTTGTATAGCCTGCTGGCACAGTTGACCACCACACACCCGTGCAGACATACACTCATGTATGTCAGTACTGGCATCCAGTGTGTTTTGTGTGTGTAGTATGATGTGTATGGCCACATCCACTCTCACTACAACCCCCATGGGCATACTGAAGCATGCTGTCCAATGTCTGACACCTTCTCATAATCTTTGATCTTACGACCTCCATATGACCCATGTGGTGCATGTGATACCTGCACAGTGATATGTTGTGGCAATCCCACTACTGATGAGTTGTACTCCTGGCTCTGCCAAGTATGTCAATGTGTGTGCATCCCTGTCAGACTGTGGCTGTGTTGATGCTGGCAACTGTTCATGCAGACAGGTGTGTGTACGTCACCTACCTCATATGTACCATATCCCTGTTGCAGATGTCACTCACCATCACATATATATTCTGAGTGCTCCACAGCAGGTAACACAAGTGGTGCATCCAATAACTGCATCTAACTGTGAAAGCACTACATAGTTGTTGGGGGATTTATACCCTGTGCTGGTAGGTGTGTGACACAAGCATGCTACAGTTTTACTCTCCCACCCCTCCATGACAGGTATTTGCCTCTGTCTGCCTCTCCCACCCCCCACTGGTGGATGTGGAGACCCAAACCTGCTATGCTTAGGCAGCAGCATGTGTAATTTAAGTGATGCTCATGATCAGCTGATGTCATTTGCATGAATTGCAGCCCTTCCCTAGCTGATTGCATGTGGAACAGCTGTGGTAACATTCCCATAGCCAATTGCAGGGAAACACACACCAAAATCTAGGAACATCGTGGTGTTGTTGGCCCTTTTTATTCACTGTGAGCAGGATCTGTAGTTTGGCAAACAGCATCTCAGATGGATTGAGGTTTACCTCTAACAACCTACTGTGGAAAGAGGGCAACAAACAGGAGAGGGATATGTCTGACCTGACTACAGACTGTAAGTGCTGCTATACTGCATTTGGAGTAATGTTAGCTTAACAGTGTTTGTCTGGATATGGCTGTTGTACATGTTGCAATACCTGCCATGTCAATTCTATGTTTATGAGGAATCCCCATTTGCAGGGTCATCTGCAGACTGGCCAGTATTGTGCCTTTGGTTTTATGTGTTAGCCATGGAGAATCAATCTGTGGACTGCAGAAGGTAGTGTGAGGATTACAGTCTGTAGATGGTGAAGGCCATGACAGTTATTGACTTAATATCCCTCATAGGACATATGTTGCAACAAACCCTGGTACAACAGTAAATGTATGAGGGTATCACGGCAACATGTCAATATTGGCCCTGTGTATGTGCTTCCAGCCACACCACTGTCATCCTTTGTACATATGTCATGCATGAAGTGGTGCATATGTGCCATATACCATAATTAGTGTCATCATATCTGATAACAAGCCTGTGATGTATCAGACTGCTACACATGTTATGTACAGTAGGGGTTATATTTCATGACATAACCTGGGCATTCTGTGGATGATTGTAGTGTACTGAGGTCTGTGTACTTAGGTCTGTGTACTTATGGTGAATGTCAGCAGTGTGTGTATTGTTAATATATACATTAGCCTGTGTACAGACTGTGGTAGATGTCATTGATTTAGCTCCTATTCTATCTGATGTTTCATACTGTCCCACTGCATGTTCATACGGCCATACACACACATGTCCCATACCACAGACAGCCATCAGACCAAACTGTGTAGCAGCCCAGTATATGCAGGGTCATTCTGTGAGTGGCACATATGAGGATGGTGTAGAACAGATAGTCCACATACTGTAATATTGTGCTAGCTTACCATATGTGGCTGTGGTTGTGTTCACATTAGTTGTGGTTATGCACTTTCACACAGGTGTATCTTACCCTGTGCTGTGACATGCCTGTGGATCCTGCTATATATGCAGGTACATGTGACTTCCCCCATAGGGGTTGTAGGCCAGTGTTGAGCCAGTCCACCTGTAGCCTGCACAGCGCATTATTACATGCCTAGTAGCTTAGTGTACTTACCCAGTGAGATGTCATGTGCAGATACTTGCCAGATGTACTGCTGCTGTGCCTCCCTTAAAAGTCATGTATGACAGACAGAGCAGTGGAATGCTGTACAGATGTATGTCAACATCTAATGTGTAGGATGTGGCCATGGCACCCCTGCACCAGCAGTCATTATGTGTCAGGCCAGACAGGAGTGTGTGAATGCATAACCCCTGGTGGCAAATGTATACCAGTCGTTATGTGTTATACCCATCTACATGGCTGTCTACATCCATATTGGCAGGCATGTTACACATGTTATGCACTAAGGGCTTATGTGTATACCTCTGGGCTGTACAGGGTGTGTCAGATTTCCCACATATATTGGCCAATATTTCTGCTGCAGTTGAGAGGGCCATTACATGCTATCAGTGGTACATTACAGTGATTTCCTTAGGATGGCTGTCAGTAGCCAATGGCACACATGTTAGAAGCAGATGCGATCTTCCACACACACCTTGTCTGTGAAGACAATCAAAATGACAGTAGCAATAGTGTACTAATATTCCTGCTATACAAACCTGACATCCCCTTGCACTACGACTTTGGGACTATATGGGCTGGGGTAGGGCTACACTCCATGTCCAGGACATATGGTGGAAATATATGTACATATACTTATCCAGATAGCCATATATATATATATATATATATATATATATATATATATATATATATATATATATATATATATATATATGATTACACATGTGTAGTACTCCCAATTTTCACTGTCATGGCAACCACCCACTATAAATCCCTACATCATGTGGGCGTGGTCCCTTTACATTTCTTATGTGATGGACATCCTACCTGTGTGTGGGCATCAGTATTACAGACAGCAGGTAGCACTACCTCTTACAGGAGAGCCTGTACAATTAGAGCAGCTACATATCCGTAGGATGTTCACTAACTACAGACAGAGTGTGAGTAGAGTTGTGTTATGCTTTGTATAGCACTGGTGTTACATGGTGTGTGTGTACAAACGACTATACCTTGGAAAGCAGTCTGTCTGCATAGCTCTCAACTGTGGGCCTATCCTCTTGGTGGCCAGAGGTGTGCTTATCATGTGTTGTCTGTCCACCACACAGGTCCTGTGTCAGATATGTCACTGGCAGTGTGTGTGTTGAGTGCTATCAGTACATGGCTACATCCATTTCTGTTTCTGACCTCAATACCCTGACTAAGGGTATGTTGCAGACTATCCTGTAACACCATCAACCTGCTTAGTGTATGGCAACAGTTCTCCACATGTGTGCCTCTGTCCCAGTCTTTGTTCACCACCTACTTTTCAGGCTTTGCACACATGACATTTTGTAGGCAGTTGTTCCATAGTGGGCTGTGAGTACATCACACTGCCATTGCTGCCAGCAGTTCATGTCTGTTGTATCCCCCCACATACGGTGGGGCTGGGTCCATATATGTGTGGGCATCACCAAAACAATACATGTGTGCTGTTATGCACTCCAGAGGCCAGTGTATGTAACAGTGGTATACAGCTCTGTATTAATGAGTCGGAGGGAGCACCATAAATGACCTAGGCTGTTAAAATATGTGGGGGTATCAAGGGTGAGCTGCCTTAAGATATCTGGATGTACAGTACTGTATACTTCACCTATATTTACGTTACTTACATATCCTGGGTTAATGCAATTCTACCACCTCCTGCCATATAGACTGTTCTGTTTGTCAGTGTGCATGTGAGGGTGTCAGTTATGCCTTATTATGTAACAGTTACAACCCATTTGATCACCTGACATCTTTACACCTACTTATGGTGTACAGAGTGTAGATAGAGGCTACACCTGCACTCCATACTGTTGATCATTTGGTATCCTGTGGCACAGTCTGTCCTCACTATTGTACAAATTGAAGGGCTTGGCCTGGACAGCAACAGTTGTGAATCTTTCCAGACTACTGTAGTAGTATAATTGTTACACAGTTGCATTCCTCTGTGTATATGGATGTCAGTGTCTGAACAGCTATATGACATGGCAGATAGAACTGTAATAGTACACAATGAAAGGTATTACATTTCTGCAGACCTGTGTGTGGTGTTTTCCCTATGACCTCTTTCTAGATATATGTTGCAGGCAACGAATGTCATTTGTATGGATGGCCAATACAGTGCCCAATTGTTCAGGTGTTAACTGTAGGCATAGTGGCTGTTCCATATTGTGTACATCTTCTACATATGTAGTGTACTGTACATATATCTGCATGTGTATGTGTAGTCACATGTATATACATATATACGTATATATATGTATACATATATAGATACATAAACCTATATATATGTACGTATATATATATATATATATATATATATATATATATAGCATATATATATATATATATATATATATATAGAGATATACATATATGTACATATGTATATATGTATCTGCATATCTGTGTATCCATATCCTGGGGATGTTGATGTCTTCCACAGTTTACATTTCCTATGGGAGGCACACTGTACTGCATATGTCACCAATACCAGCCTGACATCATACAGCTGGCATGTAGTACTGTTGACATCTCGTGACCATGTCGTGTCAGGTCCTGGTTGTGGGTTCTGCAACACTTGGTAGTGTATCGCAGGGTGGATGTGTATGGCTGGGGGGGCCTATTTGTGGAAGATGTATAGTGTGTGGGGCCTCCCAACACCATTAACAGTGCATGTGGACATATGTGTGTTTGTTACTCTGCCATTGCTATCTACAGATATATGGCTATATATACCAATATAGAAATATATATCTGCTTACATATTAATAACTATGTCTGTATATACCTACATAGATGTATATCTGCGTACACATATGTAACTTGCTGTTTATGTGTAGACATATAGGTGTAGACACATATATGTGTCGATGTAGGTATTTGCATGTATATATGCTCATATATATTTATATAAATGTATAGAGATTTAGAAATTAAATATGTCTACATATTTAGATATGTTGATTCTGTTTGCAGATTGATATATTTCCACACATACATCTAGATGATGGTATACATTCTCTGTACTGTTGCATTACTGAACTGGATGATATGTTTGTGAAAACATCAGGATTGTGCATATCTGACATGGTTTAGTGGTAAATCACTTTGTATATGGTTTGCAGTGTCCTTGGTTCAAGTCTTGTGGCAGCTGTTTGTTTTGTTGCTGGGCAGAACATGGCCCATTAGATACAGACAGCTTAAGGCAATTTTTAGCAGTTGTAAGCATGTCTGCACTGCGATAAGCACTGCCTACACAAGTTAAGCAATTTAGAAGCTAACAGAGTATAAGAAACTGTAACTAGAAGTTAGCAGTGCTTAGCTCCGTGCAAATCCACTAACAACTGCTTTAAAGTGCTTTAATCACTCGTTATCCAATGGCCCGTGTTCTGCCCAGCAAGAAAATGAACAGCTCCTGCAAGGCTCAAAACCAGGACCCTGCACACCATACACAAAGTGATTTACCACTAAGCCATGGCAGATGCGTGTAATTCTGAAGTTTTCACATACATATGATCCAGCCCAGGTATTCAACAATACGAGAAATGTATTCCACCATGTAAATGTATGTGTGTGTGTGTGTGTGTGTGTGTATATATATTTATATTTAAATAGATATAACATATCTATATATGCAGACATAGATATAGAAATTATATACATAGATATATATATATATATATATATATATATATATATATATATATATATATATATATATATATATATATATATATATATATATATATATATATATATATATATATATATATATATACAGATATAAATATATATATATATATATATATATATATATATATATATATATATATATATATATATATATATATATATATATATATGTAAGCACATATAATATATGGTTCACCTTTCAAAGGGAGAAAATCATGTGTCCTAAAGCTGGAAGGTCGAAAGTAAGTTTTCAAGATTGCACAATCTTGGAATAAATGCATCAAATATGCAATGAGCAAATGTCACTATGCATTCGCTCATTGCAGATTCAGCATTTTGGGTGCGGATGGCACTATAGTGGGGATGGGCAAAATGTCCCTTTCCCCACTGTAGTGCGAACTCGGAGTTAGAATATCAAAGTGGGGGGGTTGTGGGGAGCACAGCCCTCCAGATGGAGGGTGCAGGGGAGCTTGTTCCTCTGCATTATGATATGTATTCCAAAACTTGTAGTTCGAAAATCAACAAATCTGCTTTTCAATTTGCTGAGTTTTGAACTTTGGTGCAATTAGAAATGAAGAATTTGTCCTTTCGGTTCGGAGAAAGGGCCGGTCGGAGAAATGATTGTCTCCCTTTCAAAGGTAAACACATATATAACTATAAAGATATATATGGACATACATCTGTAGATGAAATTGGGAACACAACCAAAACATATATGCTCACATGCACCATTGATGGGTTTGAGAGACCCAAACAACATACGTCTGGCACAGATAGGTATCCCCCCCACAGCCAAACACGTCTGGCCTGCAATACACTACCAACCTTAGCAGATACCATAACCAGGACCCTACACGACAAGGGCAGTACATGTTAACAGTACTCCATCCCACCTGTAAGATGCCAGGCTGGCATTACTAACATATCATGCAGTACATTCAAGTGAAGCTTCATGCTTGGGGGAACCCCCTGGGCAGGCGCAGTAAGTAGTTGGGATCCCTTATATGATCCAACAGGCCTACACCTGACAATGGATACAACCAATGTTGGCAAGGACAACCACAAATCCACCATGTCAGCTGGGAACTACCACCCAGTAACCTGATGAGCCTGGTCTGCAGGGACATGGAACATATCAACAATGAACCCATTGCCAATATCACTTGTAATCTTAACACCTGCGACCCCGCCAATGTTGGACTTGTCAAAGGCAGAGAATACAACCTGAACCTGGTATACCTCCTTGACGTAATCATGACAGGTGTAGATGTGGGTTAGGAAGTGCACACAGCCTATGTAGATCATAGCAGGCTTTTGTACACCATCCCACATGTAGGAATGTGTGTAGATGTTAAGGGATCTACCTCTGTTCACAGAATATGTTTCCCCAGGACTGCTTGGCAAAAGCCAACATTCCACAGGTGCAAACCCATGGACATATAGTCCTTCACAGGTCATAGATGTGTTAATGCCCTCCTCCACACTGTAGAGGTGTGCAGTAATACTGGGGTTGCTATAACTCACTGGGTGTGGCTGTTGTGGACACATCCACCATCACTGCAGTTACTGTTGCATCTATCCCCCCACATAGCTGTCTGTAATACTGTACAGTGTATGTTATCAAGTTGGTTAGTTGTTGTTTACACCATTCACAGCAGTAGAGTGCCTCACACCCTCGTAAGGGTAGGGCTATGCAACCGGCATTGGCACACCCATGTTACTGAGGTGAGGATCGCAGTAGAGTGGAGAAGGGGACATATTCCCTGCTGTTATCATATTCTATGTAATCTGAATAGCAGACTGCATATATACCAATGTGTGATTATGCCTATCCTGTCTTGGTGGGATTACATGAGCAACAGATGTGTTACCTGCACGGGGACATACCTCCATGTGTACAGTCTCTGTGTGTTGTACCCAGCCATGTTATGTGTGCCACCCACTACACTTACTGGTGTCCACTGTAGATGGCCTGCTGACACCACAACACCCATCAGCCATGTGGCACATGGACAACCACAACACAATCAGAATAGATAATGGTGAAAACAATACATTTTTAATTACAGCTATAATGCATCATGGCTGCACAGCTACACCTTCCAGGATATTAGCATTTCACTTTACTGCTTACAACATGCTACACAGCATTCCATTGCTACACTGCTGTACAGTCACCCTGTGCATCAGCACCATGTTAGCCTGTCCCTGCATCGATGCTACGGATGACAGGATATGGCACAGATATCATCATATGCACAGGGTGTGTTGTTGGTTCGCCAGAGGCCTAGGTTGAGCCATACAATTGACAACATGTTTGCGTGTGTGAAGGGGCTGAGTAGTGTTATGGGCCAATGGTGATGTTGTGTGTGCAGGTATGTGGTTGCCCTAGGTATGTTGTTTATGTGTGTGTGTGTCTGCATGCACACAGTTCCACCATGTGGCTGTCCTATACGAGGATTTCTGAGACAGCTGCAGACTAAACCTGGCAAAGTTTGCAGTTCACCGTCTACGGACACGGGACCTGTGCCTGGCAGGGGTGCCGCATGCAGTATCAGTTGCAATGCCAGATCGGGTACTATCCCCCGAGCTTGACAAACATCCACTGGATACAAGTCTCTCCTGGGACTGGCCAAGGCCACGTGCATGTGATCTGCTACAATGGTCTGTGGACAGCACCCCCCACAGTGTTGGGACTGGTACTGCCACAACAGGAGTGGCTGTGACTGGTGGGATGTCCACGGCAACCTCCAGCTGCTGATGTTGCTGGCATACGTCCATGTGGCGGTTGCAACCATCCTGCCTTGTCCTGATACATAGACATGACATTGTTGATGAGATCCAATGTCTCACCCCACCATCTATCCATGACCTCGGTGTAATTACGAATGGGCATCTGCTAGGTCATGGATGCTGTCATTTACAGTGCTGTGATGAGCCCTCTGTGCCCTTAGACCCTGTCTGCTGTACCGTTCCATTCGTGCCTGTACCTGCATGGCAGCCTGAAACATGAGTGTGGTGGATATAGATATGGCACATCTACCAGGGGCATGATGACCAGCAGTGCTCCGATGAGCACCCCTGATCATCTGCCTATGTGGTACCCCACAGGACATCTGGCTATGGCTGCTGTGTCCTGACACACGTGCCATAGATACCACACGGTCCTGGCCAATGCCAACCATAGACTGTCCCTCAGCTAAAGCTAATGGTGATGAAGTATATAGAGGCAGTGTGACTGTGTGCGTGGATGGGGTGGATACTTGTGGGATGTCAATTGGTGGCCCAGCGGCAGCCCCTGATGACCGTGCCTGTGCCTCAACACACCTATCCTCATGGTCACTGTCTGTATCAGTGACATCAGATTCCCTGCGGGAGGGACCCAGCCCCACCTTGCCACCTGTGAGGGGAAAACAGGGAACAGAATGTAAGACCTGTACATCACCGCTAAACAGTACATACACACACACACACACACACACACACACACACACACACACACACACACACACACGCTCACACACATGTGTGCAGACATGGCCACACACACAGACATACACACATGCAGTCGACATACATGACAATCCATACACTCCACCAGCCAGCACCTACAAACAACTCCAGCACCCCCATAATGCACACAATAGCAGTTGATGGTGCAGTACAGTATCACACACAAACTAGTAATTGCACACATGTCAACATGCAGGACATGTGGTGCTAAACAGCATGCAGTGCAACTGTAGTCAATCCCCATTGCCAATATTATACATGGCTGTAATGCATGGCTTCTGTTAGTAGGTGATGGCCCTCCACCTGGAACACACTGACCCATGTCCACAGCATTGCTGTGCATCTGTTCAGCACCCTGGCATGTACTGTGCACCATACCTCACAGGTGTACATGCCATTGCAGGATGTGTATCTGTGTGTCAGTAATGTTTCTTCTGCTTCTCACAGCCTCTGTGTGTTTCTGGATTATATGTGGACACGTGTTTTGTGAATGCCTGATGTGTATTCACAGATTTCATCACCAGTAGTGCATGTATGAGTGATAGAATACCATTAGACTGACCTATGGTGAGTGTAGAGACCATTATTGATATGACACTCTCTTCCATGACATGCCATGGTGCAACTCTAATGCACATGGCAACATTACACATACCTGATATGTGACATATGACCTAGGCAGTCAATTGCATTAAAAGGCATATGTGTCAGTTGTGCAGATGCTGATTGGGATGCATACCATTTGTGGGTGCATATGTGTGCACACATATCATGATGGTGTGTAGCAATGACTGCTATGTGTACTATTGTGGTCACAATACCTGGCAGGGGTATAGTAGCATGGGCCATCATCATGAGCCAGTAGTTGGTCAGTCAGACCTGCAAATGTTCCCCAAACCAGCATGTTTGCATGCTAAACACGTGCACAGCCCTTGGAGGTCATACAGTACCATTACTAGTGCCGTGGAGTCAGGGTTATGTCTGCCACACCTCATGACCTTGACTGTGTGCAGATACAGCCATTTTCAGTGGGTTTGTCTATCCCCTCCAGTGCACTGTTCTGTTTCAGGATGACACACCCTCACCATCTCCTGCTACATTGCAAATGCTCGACATCTGTGGCCTACACATGTGTGTCATATTGCAGTATCCCAAACTAGGAACACCATGTGTACTGGCATATTCCCTGCCATTGCAGGGCAAATATGCAGGTGCACAATGGCACCAACATTGTACAGATGGGGATGTCATCCCTGGGTTGGGGTGAGGTGTGGATTGTGCAACACATGCATCATAACTGCAACTTCCTTGACTTCCCCAACATGGTGCTGGTACATCAAAACACATTGTAACACATGGCTTTGGCAATGTCCGACCATTATGCAGGTCATATCTGTATTGAGCACTGGCTGATGTTGCCTGTGGTACACATAGGTTCATAGATTAGGACTGATCTATTGGTTCTGGGGCCTACATAAGCCCAGGCACAGGGGTTCCCAGGCATGCACCACCCAATATTGTTATTCCCCTCTACCCCTGTCAGGCTGTGGCATAGATATACTATGCAGGGTGAATTCCTCATTTCCCATCCAGTTGTGAAGTATTTTTATAAAGAGGGCCAATGAGTAGCATTGCCTGACATGAATGGGTAGTCTGTTCCAGAGTGTGGACAGGGCCCTATCCCTCCAGTAAGTTCTGTGTAATGTGTTGATGAGGTTTACAACACTGGAGCCTGTGTTTGCAGAGGGATTGGGATTTCTTTATGTGTAGCATGTTCAACTGCTCTGTGTATGACATAGCTGTGTATGTTAGGCAGATGTCATCTGTGCCTGGGCAATGTGCACCGGAGTGTAGGCACAGTTGTCTGAGATGGTCTGTGTATTGCATGTGTTTGAGGCTGGTAATCCCAATAGTGAGGTGTGTGCTCTCTCAGTGAACATGTACAGCATGCATTATGGATAGGTGTGTTAGATGTGTACATGGCCTACACCTTAGCTATGACATGCACAGTGTATTGCCAAGTATAACCTTAAACCATACTCACTGGCATCCAGACGCTACCTTGCTGCTATCACAGAGGTACCTACATTGAGATGAGATAGAGTTGATGTCAGTGGCCACAGTTGTGACATTGCTACAGGGTGGGTGCAATATTACAGTAAAACAACAGCTGAAGTCCACAGTACTACAGGTTATGCACAACTGATTATCTGTATTACACAGTAACAAACTCCACATCTCACATATGCATGAGCTACCTGTACAGATGCATACACAACAGTGGTCTACTGATATGCCCTGGAAACTTACCTCCAAGCTCCATGTCTGGTGTGTGGGTAGCACCCACCTCCATGACTGTATATGTCTGTAGCTTTTGTGGGCAGGAAGGTGCCACCAGGCTCATGAGCAGCTCCTCCACTCTGGTGTGGGGGGTGGATGTTAATGCCAACCCCTGTTGCAAGGTGGTCACCTCACACAGCAGCAGCACAGTGATGTACATGGTGGAGCAGGTCACCACAATGATGGTAGACCTGCTCATATGTATGGCTGTGCATGCCCACCTGGCAATGTGCTGATGCTGGTCATGGCTTGTCCTGGAGAACAAAAGCTGGTAGTGCTGGATGAGGCTGGTGAGTATTATGTCATCTGCAGTGGCACTGTATGCTGGATCCCTTGGGTGTGTCATTGTCCCTGAAAGTCATAAAGATGGAGATATGTCTGAGTAACTCATATGGCACATTTACCATAATACAATACACATATCAGTCTCCCACCACCATATCAGCTCCAACTTAATGTTCACACAACACAAGTGGTATGCCTCCAGTTTATCTACCATTGGGACATATATTGTATTGTACAACCCTTTCTGCTATGTGTTTGTAGACATGCTCCCTGTGGGGACACTAGAGTTGTTGGGCTGTTACAGAGTATTTCACCTGCATGCCATTGTCACTGCCACTATGATTCCACATATGCATGTGGTATGCTTGCTAGGTGACTGCTACACATCTGCCATTCTGTGTTATTGGGGATATCTATTCATACTGTTGGACATGTTCTGGGATTGTGTGGACTATTATAACCCAAATATGTTAAATGACAGTGACACAACAGTATGTGTAGGGATTATTTGCCAGCAGGAACACCGCTCCCACCTAGTGTGGATATGTTACCAGTACTCATCACATCCGTGACCCACCATGGAATCTCAATATCTACTGTTCTGGCACTACCTTCATGTGGAACCACCTCAGGGGATGGTGTCCCCCCATGGAGCACACACAGACATATGTCTGTCACCCAGAGTTAGGTCCAGGGTCTGGTGCACAGGGAGCTCCACAGAGACATGGTGTATGTGCTACATCACCTGGAGGCATGAAGTACCCATACACAAGGTTAGACATGCATGTTTCTCTTGCTCAGCCAACAGCCCAGGCACCTTTATGACCATGTAGATGCTGTCATGACTGTCCATGGGTGGGCACCATGTTCCCTTTGTTCCCATATGGGGGCTCAATGGCCTCCACATTCCAAATGAAACTACCCATCTACAGTGTTTACCCACCACATGTGTCATATACCAGCCCTGTATGCTGTCTTATTTGTCACCCAACCAAACCTACATACCAATATGTGCCTACTACCCTTCATCAACATATATATGCCACCTTCTCAAACAATTGCAATGTGTTCCCAACATGGGTTACACACCACATGCCATTTTGCAGCTGAGTACTGGTGTGTAGAAATGTTGTGTATTGATGTGTGATGTTCTCTCACACATGTCATGGCAGGGGACATGTACTGACATATATATATATATATATATATATATATATATACACCTATATGTGTCAGTATTATATATATGTATGTATGTATGTAGACATGTAGACATACACACACACACTCACACACACACACATATATATAGCTATATATATGCATATATATATATATATATATATATATATATATATATATATATATATATGTATATATATATATATATATATATATATATATATATATATATATATATATATATATATATATATATATTTATATATATTTCTTCTTCTTTTCCCGGTTAGGGGTCGCCACATGAAATCACATATCCGCTCATGACTGGCAGTGGAGTTTTGCGGTGTCGAGTTGCCAGCCCGGTGCCCAAACTTCCACAGAAGGCACACACACACCTAGGGCCAATTTAGAGTGCCCAATCCACCTACAGCATGTCTTTGGGATGTGGGAGGAAACCGGAGCACATGGAGGAAACCCATGCATCCACAAAGAGGACATGCAGACTCCACAGAAAAGGCACCCCAACCGAGGATTGATCCGGAGAACCCCGTGCTCTGTGAGGCAACAACACTAACTGCTGCACCACCACAGCCACATATATATATATATATATATATATAGGTCTACTTGAAAATGACAAAAGTGCAGAACGCCAATGACGAGAACACCGACACCGGAAGATCGACAACGGAGAAGACAGACATTTGAGAATCCCGATGCTGAGAACACCGACATGTTAAGGTAAGTGTGCGATAGGGACGGACGTTAGGGTCAGGGTGTGGGAAAGGTAAGTGTATGATAGTGATGGACGTTAGTGTAGGGTGCAGGTCAGGTAAGTGTGCAATAGTGACGGACTTTAGGTTTAGGGGCAGGTTACATGAGTTAGGGTTAGGGTGCGGGTAAGGTAAGTGTGCAATAGTGACGGAATTGAGGGTTAAGGGCGGATTAAGTGAGTTAGGGTTAGGGTTCGGGTAAGGTAAGTGTGCGATAGTGCCAGAGTTAAGGGTTTGGGGCTGAATAAGTGAGTTAGGGTTAGGGTGTGCGTAAGGTAAGTGTGCAATAGTGACGGACCTTAGGGTTAGGGTTTGGGTTGAGGTTAGTGCATAGATAGTTGTGTATGTAAGGTTTAGTATAAGTTTGTAAGGTTTTTGGTGTGCTTGTCTTGTGTGTGTGTTTTTCGGGAAAGGTATTTGTTTTGTTGATTGTCGGGATTTTGGTTTGTCAGGCATGTGAAGTTTCTTGTTTTTGAACTTTCTTTTTTTGTCGTTTTTTTCATGTCAGTTATTTCATTGTCAGTGTTTTGGTGTGTCGGTGTTATCAGGTAGACCCATATATATATATATATATATATATATATATATATATATATATATATATATATATCTTTACTTCACAGCTGAACTGTTCTGCCTTGCTGCAACACAGGCAGGTGTCACGTGAACACAGACTAACATTAGAGGAGTATATATGGTAACAGGTTTTAGATAAACATATTATACTGCTATGGCAGTTGGGTATGGTATGCTACAATTTAACATGACTGTCCTGCAGGTGGTGTGCTCTTACAGCCATGTGCCTATCATGGCAGTATTAATACCACCATCAGCCGTTGGCCACAGTAATGTACAGAACACAGTTATCATGGGTCACATCTTTGCCATTCACTGCTGATCTGCACAGTTGACAGGTATGTCCCACTGCCCACAGGGACAGACACTATTGTCCAGAGCAGTTGTTGAGCAGAACATCATTACAGGAAAAAGTACTGATGGCACATATAAATCATTTCACATTAATTGTTTCACATACCTTTTATGTTTTTTCTGCTGTAACAAATCCCTGACCTTTGTTAATTTTATGTAATTTATTATGTTTTTTTTTTTTCTCTCTCTCTCTCTCTTAGTTTCTTCAGTAGAGTGATTGAATTGGTTTGAATAGATTGCAGCATGCTTTTGTAGGTATTGCACATGATCAGGTGGTGACCACTCTACCAGTCAGTGTCCACCAGTTGTGAATTGCATGCAGCCTTCTGTGTAGAGCTTCAGATAACCACTGTCATAACAACCCAGTACTATAAAGTGCTGACTTCTGTTGGCGTTGTACCTTCACCTTTCCAGTATGGAGGACATCTTTCCTGTGTGTGGACATCAGTGTTACAGACATCAGGTAGCAATACCTCTTACTGCAGAACCTGCAGGCACAGGCCAAATTCACATTTGGGTAAGGTTCCAGACCTACAGACAGCATGAGTAGTGCTGTTGTGTGCATTGTATCTTGCTGGTCTTACAGGATTTCTGTGTACATGGCACTTTTTCATGGAATGTTGTCTCTGCATAGCTATCAACTGTGGGTCTATCCATGATACCAAGAGGATTGATTGCACCACACAGGCATTGTCCAAGATATATCCAACTCACTTAACTCGCCTCTCCCTCCTCCTTCCCTCTACTTCCATACCACTCTTCACCCACTTCCCACATACCTCCACATTCAATCTCTCTCTCCACTGATTTCTACCATTTCTCTTTCAACCTAATGGATCCAACACAGAAATCATTTTCCACTCATCCTCTAATCTTAACTGCAGCTCTTGTAGCTCTCACTATACCTTACACACTAAGTTCCCTTGAACAATTCTCCTTCCTTGAACACTATCCCAACCAACAAACTCTTCCTAATTCCCTAAGACATACTCTCCAACATAGTAATATAACCTGTACCTCTACATACCTACTTCCTAAGTACCATAGACCTACCCACTTAAACTACCTCCACGTCAAACGGTTCATTCTCACTATCTACAAAATTCTAAAGTGTATCCAATTCCCTCAAAAACACCCTCTATTAGCTGGCAATATTCATCCTAACCCCGGTCCCAATACTCATATACTCAATCTCCCAAATAACTCAACAACACCTAATCACACCACTATAAATAGACCATCTAACTCCCTCCTGATAGCACACCTTAACATCCGTAGCATTAACAACAAAACTACCTACCTTCATGCACTCTTACAAGTTTATTCCTTTGACATTCTCTGCATAACAGAGACATGGCTAAAACCCACTACCCTTGACCAGGTTATTATTCCTCCAGGGTTCAATATCCTAAGAAATGACCGTAAAACCAAAAAAGGTGGTGGAGTAGCCATTTTGTACAAATCAGGACTTCAAGTTAGCACCTTTGACATGCACCTACCACCAACTAACAATGCAGAAATCCTAACTGCCAAGCTAGTAGTTAACAATTCCAAATCCATCTATGTTATTTGTATGTATCTTCCTCCAGGAAATAATATAATTACACTTGAAAATATACTCTATCACCTCTCCTCACACCTGCCTCAAGAAACCATTATTCTAGGAGACTTTAATATAGACTGGATAACTTGCTCTTTACACAATTCTACCAATCACATAAATCTACATGGTTTCTCTCAAATAATTACCACTCCTACCAGAATCCATAAACCAAGTAATAAAGCTACCACCTTAGACTGAATCGTTCTCAATAGCCATCTTACTACCTATAAACCAGGAATCCTTCCAGACGATATTAGTGACCACATGATACCTATGTTATTAGGCAGAAAACCCATTGTCCTAATTTTCATAATATTACAACCTGCCGCTCCAAAAAATTATTCAGTCCTGAATCCTTCCAAAATGAACTCAAAGCATGTGATTGGTCTCCTATGCTAAACCTCCAACTTGATGAAGCAGTAACCTTTTTCAATACAAAATTCCTACAAATCTTAAACTCCCATGCCCCAATTAGATCCTCCCGCCTAAGGACCAAAATTGCCCCCTGGCTAACAAAGGAAACTAGGCAAAAGATCCACATCAGAAATAAAATTTGGAACAAATGGAGAGCTTCTAAAAGTCCATCAGATCACCTTTATTTCAAACAATTAAGAAATGCCACCAAGAAAGACATTCTCAGAGATAAAAAAGACTACTACTCTAAACTCCTTCAATCCCAAAAAGCACAACCTCAAAAATTCTGGTCAGGCATTAACAAACTACTTCAACCAGGACACTCTAAAACTCCTTCACATTCTGGATTCCAAAATAACTCCAACCAGATTCCAGATGCTTTCAATAACTATTTTACTGAAGCCATTCTAAACCTTGCAAATTCTATACCACCAAGCACCACATTGCCTCTAAACACCCCTAATCCTACAACTCCTACTTTTCATTTACAACCTGTTCCTACATCCCTCATTTCTAAATTCCTTCAAAAACTCAAACCCTGCACCCATTCTGCTTATTGCCTTCCAGCAGAACACCTACAAATAGCAGCTAAAGCCATTGCCTACCTCATCTCCATCCTAATAAATAGAACTATCTCTGAAAGCAAAATCCCATCTATATGGAAAGTTTCCCACATCATCCCCCTACACAAAGGTGGCACATCTACTGAGCTATCAAATTTTAGTCCTATAACCTTACTCTCACCCATTGCTAAAATAATGGAGAAATGCATACATAGACAGCTACTTGACCACCTTATCCACAATAATCTGCTTGCCAATTGCCAACATGGCTTTAGACCATTCCACAGCACTACTACTGCTCTACTATCCTTCGCCAACTCTATTAATGAAAATCGCAACAACAATACTTTCTCTTCTGCCCTATTTATAGACCTCTCAAAGGCCTTCGACATGGTGAATCACAACTTACTCATTGAAATCCTAAAAGCCCAATCACTTGACTCACAATCACTTCTTTGGTTTAAATCCTATCTTGAAAACAGACAGCAGGCTGTCTTTTGGAATAATACCCTTTCTTCTTCCCTCCCAGTGAAAATTGGTGTACCTCAAGGCTCGATTTTAGGTCCTCTTCTCTTCTCATTATTTATTAACAATCTACATACCAATATTCCACAAGCCACTTGCATCCAATATGCAGATGACTCAACATTAATTTGTTCTGCCAAATCCATAAACTCTCTTCAACTCCAAACCCAATCAGTATTAAACACTGTTGAAAAATGGTTCATGCAACACTGCCTCCTTCTGAACCCCAAAAAAACAAAACTACTACTCTTTGCTCCTACTCCTAAGTCATCTATCCCTAACTTCATAGTAACCTCTAGCAATGGCTCTAATATAGTCCCTGATACCTCTACCCGCTTACTGGGAGTTACAATTGACAACTCCCTTAGCTTCGATGAACACATTAATTCAACAATAAAAACTGTCAACAAAAAATTAGGCGCTCTCTATAGAATCAAGCCCTTCCTTACCCCTCCAGCCAGAATTACTCTTGCGCAGACCCACCTTTCCTCTACCCTCTTCTATGCTTCTGCAATTTATACTAATCTATCTGGAAATAACATTAATAAACTTTCCACCTATCATAATAACATAGCTAGATTTGCTACCTGTTCCCCCTATAGAACTCACCACTGTCATAACCTCAAATAATTGGGATGGCTTGAACTGCATAATAAGCTACTCTATCAGCAACTTGTGATAACCCAATAAATCCTCTATCACCCCAATAACACACCAATCCTCACTAATCTAATCGCTCCATACAAAAATCTCCCTACACTTCGCTCAGCAAGCAAGCCTCTAGTTTCTAATGTCAAATCAAAAAACAAAGCAGGGGACTCACTCTTTTCCAACACAGTAGGTAAAAGCTGGAATCAACTTCCAACTAAATTGTCTTCACTTGCCTCCACACATCTATTCAAAAAGCATCTTAAAGAATATCTAAAGAATCATTGGCTTTGTCCCTGCTCCAACCCTGACTGATTATACCCAATATACAAAAATGTCATAACTAAACTTGGTTCCTATTGCTCATGCTACTATAGTGTATACTTCCCTGATAAAATGTGAACTTCTACTCTCATCTCATAACTATTGCTCTTTCCCTATCTTCTAACCTCATAACAAAAAAAAAAAAAAAAAAAAAAGTCTTATTTTTTATGAGTATCCCTTACTAAAATTGTTACTGTTTTTATTTCATGTCATTTTTTTATTGTATCTAACGATTTTTCTGTAAACTTGTCTACTGTTATATTGTATACTTGTCTTTGTAACTTGCAGGAGCTTTTCTCCCCGGGCCTCTACTGAAAATGGACACATATCCAGTTAGACTAGCCCGGTCAACAAATGTAAAATAAAATAAATAAATAAATAAATAAATAAATATCAGAGGCATTCTGTCTAAGTGTTATCAGTACATGGCTACATCCATTTGTATTTCAATGTCATAATCCTGCATAAGGGTATGCTGAAACAAATCCTGTAACACCAGCAATTTTCAGGGTGTGTAATAACAATAATGCAAATATGGCCCTATGTTCCTGCCTCTGTCCTCCACATATATGCCAGTCTTTGTCCTGCTGTGATACAGAAAGGGGTTGTTAGGTAATGACTTATCATTATTTACTGCTAGCATTACTGCTATCATCCCAGTCATGTCATGGACTCCCACACCAACTGTTGTCCATATATATGGGGGCAAAAGCTGGACAACACATATGTGTCCTTGTACATTCCAGAGGTAAGTGTGTGGTACACAGTGTTCCTTGCCCTTGTACAGCCTTTTATGGGGGAGGGTTCAATGACATTAACCTAGGCTGTGACACCTTTTCAGGGATATAACTATTAAGACAAGGGTCATTCAGTGTGATAGTGAGATGTTAGGTTAAGCAATGTTGTGTGATACTGTGACATTACCACACTTGCTATATTTCCTCCTATGGCTTAACTACAGGGTGTAATTGGAGGCTGCTGAACTACATCTGTAATTGTTGATTGTTACTTATCTTGAAGGCAAATCCTGTGTCTACTGTTGTACTAATTGAAGGCCTTGGCCTGGACAGCATAGTATGGTATATATCCATATTGCTTGTATCTACTGTTTTGTGTGGGCCTTGCATTCATCACTGATTACATATTTCAAAATTTATGTGGTGTAAGTACTGGCATACATTATTGTATAGTACACAAATAAAGGTTTTCTGTGTATTCATACCTGTGTGTCGTGTCATGTCCTTTGAATTGTGGGTGGATATATGTTTAATGGAAGTATTCTCATTTGTGGGAATGGTTGCCACACTACACAGGTGGCAGTTACAGGGCTTGTGGCTGAGTGATATATATATATATATATATATATATATATATATATATATATATATATATATATATATATGTTGGCCTAATGGTTAAGGTGTGTGCAGGGTTTGAGTCTCGCAAGGGATAATTAGCTAGGCTTAAAATGACTCCAAGGGCAGTTAGCGTAGTACTAATCTATGAACCTATGAACATATGTATGTATCTATATACAATTGATGTTATATGATTATTTGTGAGTCATATATATAGCTGTCTATCTGTCTACATTTACAGATATATATCTGTCCATATGTCCATGCATGTCCGGCTCATATTTTGGCCTGTAGCTCATTCTCTTGGCAATTGACATGAATGATCGCAGCACTGAAGTCAGTAACCTTTGCCAACACTTTTGTGTTTCAGACTTCATCTCCTTCTACATATGTGTTCTAATACATATAACTGTGTAACTAGCAAGATTTTAAGTGTATTAGAGCAGTAATTGACATATATCCCTATTTGTACCCACATTGTGGCATACTTTGTCCAGACTTCTTGCATTAACAGGTTGTGTGGTATGATATTACTACATTTCCTGTACTGTTGACTGATTGTGCTGAAGGATATGTTTGTGAAAACATCAGGGTTATGTATATCTGCCATGGTTCAGTGGTAAATCACTTTGTCTGTGGAGTGCCGGATCCTGGGTTTGAGCCTTGCAGAGACAGTTTATGTTGTTGCTGGGCAGAACACGGGCCATTGGAGACAGAGTGATTAAGGCACTTTAAAGCAGTTGTAAGAGGGTTTGTGTAGGTTTGTGCGGAGGTAAGCATTGCTAACTTCCGGTTACAGTTTCTCATACTCTGTTAGCTTCTAAATTGCTTAACCTGTGTAGGCATAGCTTAATCTCGCACAAATAGGTTGAAACCCACTTACTGCTGCTTAAAAGTGCCTACAACTGATTACTCCCATGCTAATTTCTTTAAAAGAAAAGAAAAAAGGGTTGATAGGAAAGTTGTGAAAAATGGGCACAAAGAGGGTAAGACAGTAGGGAAAATAGCTAGGTATGTGCTGGAAGGGTGTAGGAAAGGTCCATAGCTGCCCATTTTTTCTACAGCAACAACTGTGCATATACACTGAATTTGGAGGTAGATTTGGACCCTCAGACCCCTGGGAGAGGGGTGACGACAACATAAATTCATTGTGATTCCAATTAGACCAGATTTCATGTGTCCATTGGACATGTGTGTGAAATGGACAGCTAAGTATGGGGCGAGAGTTTTTTGTGGGAACAGATTGCCTTTTTTTTTCAGGTGAGAGTGGGATGTTAGGGAAGGGTAGTAGGTATATTTGGGGAGGTAGGTTGGGTAGGTAAACAGACAAGACAAACAAGATGCATATAGGGCCACTATATGACACATGTGGGGGTTAAACACCTTGGACGGGGAGGGGTGCTTGAACGTTGCAAGCCCATGACCCCCCCCAAATGGAAACAGTGGGACTGACGTCCCCACCCATAAGTAGTCACCAATGCACCTTCACGGCCCCAAAGGTGGCTGTGCTGGGGACTGAGTAGGAGGGGCAAGCCCTCCCTCTAATTGTGCCACTCGGCCCTCAAGCTGGCGTAGCTGGTCTTGAAACTCCAGATCAAGCTTTCTACATACCATGGCCCGGATATGTCGATGGGTGACATGTTCCTCTCCACGCTCACAAGGGGACCTGCCCCATCCCCTGCAGCGGTTCCACCCAAAGGTGGCACAGGGCCAACAGAGGAGGAGGTCCCAGGCTGGGCCCCAGATGTGCTATTGCCCGGTGCCATGGCCAGCTGAGGTGGGACAGGTGGGTCTGCTGGGACTGGCCTTCCCATACAAGTTATGCTGTAGTAGGTTTATGACAGATATGGGTTAGTAATAGTCAACAGCATTCAGGATTAGTTATAATAGCATGCATAGGTATTCTCATAACCCAAAGCACAAGATTTAAAACAGTTACAGAGCAAGCAGAATACATGCATATATGGAACAACAGTGGGCATTACAACAGCATGCAAGTTTCATTGATGGCAACAGGCCACCGATATGGGTGTATTTTAACATGGCACATGCATAGAAACAAATGTGAATATTTATAAACCATTGGGACATATGTCCCAACAAAAGTTTGGAGTGTACACATACTGGCTGAGGTGTGTCATTGGGTTATTTTTGCACATATGGTAGGGGTGAGAGAGAGAGTTCAATTAACAGCTTATATATCCTTGTAGTTTTCACAACATTCTTAGTCACTGCAGTGATCTGTCCCTTACATATATTATTACACCACCCAATGGCCTTACATTGTACACTGGTATGTTTATAGATTATTATATATGTGAACTGTGTCTTACATACAGGCGTGAGAAGATGTAAGTGTTAATGCAACATATGTTGAGAATTGCTCTCATACACTTTGGGTGAGGTGCTAGAATGACAGGTTTGTTTTCATATACATTCTCTGGCTATGGACATGTTTGACTATCTGTACATTTCTTGTATCATCACACTGATTTTTGCAGGTTTGCGATGTGGGCCATTTATCTGGACATGCTGGACAGATTGGAACAGTTGAGGGGTATGAATATGCATACAACTTTCTATCTGAACATTCCAGCAAATTCTGTACAGTTGTTGGGTGTAAGTATGCATACAACTTTCTATCTGAGCATTGTAACAAAATCTGTACAGTTGTGGGGTACGATTATGCATACAATTTACTAGCACTTCTGGGATTCAAACCCCTGCTGTGTGTGACAACAAAGTTATAATTAACATCACAGTACACTGTGCCACCAGGAAATTGATATGAAGCTTTCTACTTTTTTCTATCTAAGTCTCCCTCACTTGTACAATATGACTGACCTCTTGGCACTTCCAACATTGTTATACAGTACTTCATACTAATTTTATCTGCATACCACAGTGTGGGTAACACTGCTTAATACAACAGTACTATTTATAATATGCAACAGTTCAACAACATATGAAAGAAGAGTAAACAGAAGCACTTCAGGGGTTATACCTTTATTCACAGAATATTATGCATTTATTTCTACTGGTACAACACTTTCTAAGGCTCTAATATTTATTTGTTATGACAGTACATGCTGAATAATTACTAACTTGTCTATCAATGCAGCCTTTGCAACCTATCATCATGGGCTTGCTGGTTTGCAGCCCGCTCATCTGCAGCTGTCAAAGAAATACAGTGATATTTAGCCATACCTATCCATAGTATACACAAGCTCGGCAATTATTAACTACTTAGTAGAATGGGTACTTAGTATTGGGACATTAGGTATCTGCTGAGACTCCTGAATCCACTGTTCCAGTACATCCCCCCTCTGCCACTTCAAGTCAGCATGGCGGTGCCTGACCTGCTCACCAGTCTGGGGGATACGTGTGGCACTGGTGAGGTCACGGGCGAGACTGTCTCCGACCTCCATTTTATACTGCAAGCCCTGGTACTGGCCCTGCAGTTGTCTCTGATCATGGTGTTTTACCAGGAGCCATAGCATGAATTTTGACTCCTGGATGCCCCAGCTCTGCACTCTAAATCGAGTGCCTTCACCCACGCCAGCCATTCTGCCTGCAGTAGGAAGCTACAACCAGTTATGGGAAGTATTCCCACCTGTGGGGTTTAAATATGGCCAGTTTCCTGCACTTTCCCATGATTGGCCAGTTTTGAAAAGGCTAAGCTATGGGCACACCTGCTTACCTAAGGTTGGCACTGCTTAAAGAGGTATACCACTAGGCAGATTGAATTGGCTCCCCTACACATTGCCTACACTTACTAAGTTGAGCTGTGCTGCCGTTAGCATTGCTTAATAGTTAATTAGCACTATATTTGCATTTTGGCAGTGATTTATTCTTTATTACAGGTTATATATGTGTCTGGTATCCATGATTCATGTGTACATACACTGTATGGGGACCTGAGGACTTCTACACTTTATTACAATAGCACCTCAAATCTATGCTTACTGCAGTACTCCAGTCTGTGGCAGGTTATATAACATCACACTGTACATAGATTCAGTTCACATGTTTCATTTGATTTTCCTGTGGTGAGGATCGGTGTGCTGATACCTCATTTAATTGCATTGCTATGATGGCTTAGTGGTTAACTGCTGTGACTATGGTTTACAGGGTCCTGTGAGCAATGCTAACTTCTGGTTACAGTTTCTTACACTCAGTTAGCTTCTACTTTGCTTAATCTGTGTAGGCAATGCTTACTCCCATGCAAATGCACTTAAACACCCTTACTATTGCTTATATATGCTTACTACTGCTTATTTCTGCTTAAACCTGCTTACTAGTGCCTTATTCATTATGACACTGACACTTCACATGTGCATTTAATGCAGTATTCCAGTTAACATTTAAATGTTATTTAGTAGATTATACAGCAAAAAACTGTAAAAAAATGTTCATATACAGATTTCACATGGAATATGGTATGTGTTGCAGTAGGACTCGAACCAAGAATGCCTGATCATTAGGCGGATGCTCTGACCACTACACTATTGCTGTGCTGCTTCATTGGCATATATCTTCATTGTTATCCTCTTCAGCCTTTTAAGCTGCTTTAACCGTAGCTACGTGATGGGCACACCCATGCACCTATGGTTAGCTGTACTTGGATTTTTTAAAAAATAAAGGGGTTGCTTCTTTTTATTTTTATGTCCTGTTGCTGTTGTACACATGGGGGACTGTTGGTGGGGATATGCGGACACCTATGAGTGGTCCGCTCATTTATTTACACTTTCTGCTGTTCTACTTTGCAGGGGTATGTTTATTCTGAGAGCTCTGCTCTCAGACTTGCCCCCTGCTCTCATCCACACTCCATGTAGGATTAGGAGTTCAGGCAGCACGCCTTCATTAATATGCATGGCATGCTGCCGTCCTCCTCCTAAACTGCCGCTTCCGTGCAGAATTAGACTAGTCCTGCACAGAAGATTAGTGAATCCATGGGAAAGTCTCTCTCTGAGAGAGTTCTTAAATTAAAATCAAATATTACTGCTGGGTTAGCTTGGATGACATCACTTTTTGTCACCTGACTTCAGTCTCCAAGCTAAACCTTTTTTGTCAGAGACTAACAGAATTTAGCAGCTCCATGTGAAAATACATAGCCTTCAGATGTTTGCATCTGCTAGAGGACATAAAATGATAAAACACTTACAAAACAATGCAGAAGGCATGCTAATTCTAGACATCTTGTCTCCCTGCTGCATTGAAACTTATATAGTACAATCGTAAAATACTTTAATTTCAACTAATTTTCTTGAAGTTTTCCAAGTTAACTCTGGCTGTTCCAGTTTCTAATATTAAAACATACATTTGCGCAGGTATATACTTTATATACATTTCTGTTCTTTTCCAGTAGGGTATACTGTGGACACATGCTTGACGCTTAGTACTGTACAAACCCTGTTCAGCACAGACTTCTGTACCACTAGTTTAATATACATGTAACATATAGTTCTCTTACACTTGTAAGACAAGCATATGAATCATGTTGATATTCACAAATGACATATGATTATTTACAAAATTCCAGATAGCTAGGCTGGCAGTGTAACAGGTATCATGGTTGTTAGTTGTAGGATAATAATTTGATAAGTTTAGGGATAGAGGAGAGATTGAAAAGAGGGAGGTGTTATATTGGAAAACAATATGGTGTTAAATTGTTGGTAAGTAAGAGTTCAGGGAGTATGTTCTGATACATACATATATATATATATATATATATATATATATATATATATATATATATATATATATATATATATATATATATATATATATAGAGAGAGATATATATATATATATATATATATATATATATATATATATATGTATATATATATATATATATATATATATATATATATATATATATATATATATATGTATATAGATGTATGTAAGAATAAGAAAAATAATGTGGATCACAGTACCAAATGAACAGCACTGTTGAAAGTAGATACAAATATACCAGTGCAGTCACCATGGCTGTAGTTATAAAACAATTTTATTGAATTCAACATTGAATCTGAAGAAGGGTGGAAGCCACCCAAAAGTGCTCATTCTTTTATATTCTTCAATAAAATCATTTTATGACTACAGCTGTGGTGACTGCACTTGTATATTTTGGGACTGATACATATATCTATCTATCTATATATATATATATATACATATATATATATATATATGTATATATATATATATATATATATATATATATATATATATATATATATATATATATACAGATGGGAGAGCTGGATAGTGGGTGGAGTACTGAATTAAATATGGGAAGGACTGAAATAGTGTGTGCAGGCATAGAGTGCAACTGGTTGAGCTTTGATGTGGGTGAAGATGGGGGATTTAAATTTAGAGTAAATGAGGGCAAGTGGGAATGGAGGTAAGGTAGTAGAGCAGGGCAGTCCTTAGTGGAGCAGGTTCAATTTGCTAAGAATGTAATGGGACATAATACACTCTATCAATGAACTTTGCCAAAAGAAGGTAAGTATGTGTTATAGTTTCATAGTTTCATAGTTTCATAGTATAGGACTAAACTATCTGCCCTGGGGCATTTGTAAGCCTAGCCATAGTGATGTGGCTTTTGCCACCCCATGAAATAGTACAAAAAATGTACAGAATAAATTTAGAATACTGTGCCTCTGTCTAGTAGTGACACAATGAAGGTCCCCTTATATAATAGAATTAGTTTACTGTGCCCCTGTCTAGCAGTGACACAGATGTGACCCCTGGGGTAAACTTACGATCTCCCATCCACTCATCAAGATTTCTCTTGAAGAGAGTCAGTGAGGGCTCTGCCTAATACAACTGGGATCTTGTTCCAAAGCATGGGAAGCCTCTGGGTTATGAATCTATCCCTCCAGCATGTCCTATTCATACTTGTGCCAAGGTTTAAGTCTTTAGCTCTCGTGGTCCTGATGGATTTGGATTTTTGAGGTGGAGCATGTCCATCAGATCCTGATTGGACATGGCCTTGTACATCAGGCAGAGATCACCTCTGAGCAGGCAGTATGCTACTGAATAGAGCTGAAGTTTCTTTAGTCTGGCAGAATAAGACATATGTTGGAGACCCTTGATCCTCTTGGTGAGGTACTTTTGTGGTCTCTCCAGCTGTTGCAAATGCCGGGTGAGGTACATACCAAATGGGGCATTGTACTCAATCATGGGTCTGATGAGGGAGGAATATAGGGGTACAATGACATCCTTGGATCTGGATGTGAATCCCTTCATGATGAGGTGTGCAAGGTAGAATGTTTTTCTAACCACTTTGGCAACGTGGGTGTCAAATGAGAGGTCGCTGTCGACTTGGGTCCCTAGGTCTCTGATTACTTTTTCTGTACTCAGTGGGTTGCTGTCTATGTGATAATTTGTGGGTACTTTGTTTTTCCCAAAGGGGATGACTATACATTTTTTGGCATTTAGTTTAAGGCCGTGACTCCGGCACCAGTTGTCCGTTTCTGTGAGGCCTTTTTGTAGGATGTGTGTGTCTGCTGGTGTATCGACTATGGCGCCTAGTTTGCAGTCATCTGCAAACTTTGTCAGCCACAGCCCTCCCATGTTTGCTTTAACATCTGAGAAATAAATGCCAAACAAGAGGGGTCCCAGGACAGATCCCTGTGGGACACCACTTGTGACTGGCTTTGAGTCTGACATTGCTCCAGCAATTTTAACTTTATGGGTTCTGTCCTTTAGCCAGTTTGCAACCCATCTAGTGACATAAGGGTTTACTTTTAAGCTGTTGAGCTTATCTATGATGCCTGAGTGGGGTATTGTGTCAAGGGCCTTAGCCAAGTCCAGGTATGCTGTATGGACTGCTTTGCCCTCATCAATGGCTCTAGTGACTGTTTTGAAAAAGTCAACCAGGTTTAAAAGGCAGGATCTGCCCTTTACAAAGCTGAACTGGGTGGGGTCAAGTGTCTGTAGGTCCCCTATGTCTCTGTTTATGAGTTCCATAATGATTCTTTCCATAGCTTTGCAGACCAGGCTGGTTAAGCTTATGGGGTGGTAGTTTCAGGGTCTGTACAGGCACCCCTTGTGGAGTGGGACCACTGTTGCTGCGCCAGTGTTCAGGTACATATCCCAGTAAGGCTAAGGTTAAATAGCATTTTATGTGTGGGTTTAGCTCCTCTTGGAGTTCACGTAACACACAACCTGGGATACCGTCAGGTCCCATTGATGCTGTGTTTTTGCTTTGTTTAGGCGGTTCTCACTTGGACATCTGAGATGACAGGAGATTACATTCAGCTGGGATAAGTATTTCTTCTTTTGGGGGTGAAGGAGGGAGAAATTTGCACTGAACCTGTCAGCCAGAATGTTGGCAATATCTGTGGGTTCAGTGTATTTTTGTTGTTGTGAACCAACTCTGAGCATATCTGAGGGTTTCCACCCAGGTTTCTAACATAGCTGAAGAAGGCTTTGTGGTTATCTTTAGTGTCCTTAGCGATTTTTCTCTCAAAGTTGGCCTTGGATGTTTTATGAGAGAACGTAGTTTTCTGCTAATGTTGATCAGAGATGTCCTCCCTTCATGGGATTTTGCTCTGACGTGCAGTAGCTTCCTTCTTTTGTTATACAATTTGTTTATGGCTGAGGTCCACCAGACAGGACACTTACCTTTGGTGGAGAGGGACTTGGATTTGTTTGGGATTGCATGATCCATGCATTCTTGGAGATGTCCATAGAAAGCATTTGTGAAAGATTCGGCATTGTGGGATGTGGTATCCACTGGCACAGTGGGCTTAAAGGATACCATCTCAGTCTTAAGAAGAGTGAAATCTGCTTTTGAGAAGTTTTTCACTGTGGTCTTTTGTGCTGGGGTGGAGGTGGGATATGTATATCCAGGATGATTAGTTTGTGGTCAGATCTCACTAGTGAGGGGTATACTTCGATGTGGAACATTTTGTCCCCATGTTTGTGATGATCAGGTCTAGTATATTATCTCCCTAGTGGGAGAGGTGACTAGTTGTTCCAGTGCATTTGAATTTATGAATTCAGGAACCTTTGGGATAGGGTATTAGGGCTAGAATAATGTACCCAATCTATGTTTGGGTAGTTGAAGTCTCCCAGTATGATGGTATTTTGTGATACATTCATATCCTCCAATGTCTTCAGGAAGGCTGAGTGGGGTTCTTGAGATTGGGAGGGTGGTCTGTAACATGCTACCAGTTGTATAGCAGTTTTGCCTATGGTTAGTTGCACCTGTATGGTCTCTGATGCTTCATGTGTTGCTACTAACCTGGAGGTGTGGGTATCCTTGAGGAATATGGACACTCCCCCTCCCTTTGTGGTTCGGCCCGGGTTTTGGGGCCGAAAAGCATGATACGAGGTATAGCCTGGTAGTGCTGGGGTGCTCTCAGGAGCCTTGAACCAGGTTTCAGTTACTGCACAGATGTCGATGTTCTCCATGCTGAGGAGTGCATCAAGTGCCTGCATCTTGAGATTTAGACTTCTGGCGTTGAGCAGCATTACCCTTAGTTTTTTTCCATTTTTGTTTTATAAGGAGGTGGGTTTGTCTTTTGAGCCTTGCCTAAAAAAGGCACTATGGGGTGGCAAGAGCCTTAGCCAATATCCGGAAGCCCAGTGGTGACAGGTGTAAGCCATCCCTTGTGAAGCAGCATGGCTTGTCCAACATGTCATCCCAGGCAGACAGACATTGGATCCCCTTAGAATGACACCAGTACTTGAGCCATTTGTTAAAGCTGATCATCTTGTCTTTGTATTGTGGTATCATTCTTGGTGAGGGCAAGATGCTGCTCAGGGTCAGGGTCATACCAGCCTGGGCTACATAATCGGAGAGCTCCTCTATGTCTCTTTTCATGTAGTCCAGGGAGGTACGTCTCAGGTCATTCACATCAGCATGGACAATGACGGAGTCATATTTGTACTTGCTTTGGAGTGACTTGAGTGCATGTGTTATGTGGCGGATCCTAGCTCCCGATAGACAGCTCACAGTCACCTTCTCCTTGTTCAGCCTGGTCAGCGTGTCTGACTATAGAGTCACCTATTACTAGTGTATCAGGCAAGGTGTTTGGCCTTAAGGGCTGTGATTGGTTGACACACTGATTTATTGAAGTATGTGTTGCATGTGTTTTGTTTTGAGGTGGTGGATTTTGGATGTCTGCTTTGGGAGCCTCTATTCTTTGGTAAGTTTTTATTAGAGCCTCCGAGTATGTCTTTGTGTTTTTATGTGTTTGGTTTGCAGTTGTGGTAGGTCTATGTGGGACTGGGATTGTTGTGTGTGTGGTTGCCATCTCCTTCTGTCTGGTCATGCCAGCCCTGAGTTGAGAGAGTTCAGCCTCCAGTTTGGCTATATTGTTGCATTTCTCACATATATTTGTGTTTGTTGGGAGGAGGAGAGGGTTGTCTGTGTATATGAGACAATTGTAGCATTGTCTCAAGATACCCAGATTGACCAGCTGAACTGGAGAGGACACCAGTAATCTACCACTCGACATACTAGAACAGTATAAGGGAGTGCTGTACCTTTAAGGGAAGTGGATATTCACAGGGGTGGTATGTAGATTTAGTGCTTTACTTAGTACGAGAGTGCTTACTTAGTAGAGAAGTATTGAGAACAAGTGCTAGGCTTATAATATAGTGAGTAGTCTGATTATACTAAGATTAGAGCTTCCTTAAGGGAAAATTTAGCCAGAAGAAGTTTAACCTTGTTTAACCGGCGCTGCGCTATGCGCACAACCACGCAAAGCCGTGCAAACGCAGATTTTAAACGTTGAACTACAAAAGAGCTAGAAATGGTCCAAAACAACCAATTACTACAGCTTCTTGTGCTGAGGTTACTTCCTACAGGGACAGGTAGGCTGCTCAAGGCTCCCCACTCCCACTGGTGAGCAAAGAAACTTCCTTCTATCCAAGTAAGGTAATGGACAACGCAGGAACTACACCACAGCCCAGAATACAGCAATGCCTGTAAACTGGTCTAAACTAGTCGAGGAGAGGTGGGAAAACAAGGATTATTTTTTTGTTTTTTTGGTAGAAACACACAGAAAATGCAGAAACAGTGATAAATTAGTTACACAGGCTAGCACACTTTAGCGGGCAGCCTTCACAGTTAAATTAAACAAACAAACAAACAAACTTTCGATCAAATTCGACTAAACTGTAACTTTAAGTGCAGATTTTAAAATAATTCAGCAAACAGTTAAAAAACAGTTCAAGCTAGTTCAGGGTAAGCTACAGAAGCTATTTCAAGTGAAAAAAAAGCAAAGATACTTAAATCCAGAAAGTAGTCGCTTTTCTGAGTTCCCAGCTGCTATGACCACTCTGCAGAACCACGAGGAGCTTGTCTGAGCAGTATAGCCAGAAAAAAAAATGCCCAGAGGCGGATTTTAAACAGTGAACTACAAAAGAGCTAGAAATGGTCCAAAACAACCAATTACTACAGCTTCTTGTGCTGAGGTCACTTCCTACAGGGACAGGTAGGCAGCTCAAGGCTCCCCACTCCCACTGGTGAGCAAAGAAACTTCCTTCTATCCAAGTAAGGTAATGGACAACACAGGAACTACACCACAGCCCAGAATACAGCAATGCCTGTAAACTGGTCTAAACTAGTCGAGGAGAGGCGGGAAAACAAGGACTATTTTTTTGTTTTTTTGTTTTTTTGGTAGAAACACACAGAAAATGCAGAAACAGTGATAAATTAGTTACACAGGCTAGCTCACTTTAGTGGGCAGCCTCCACAGTTAAATTAAACAAACAAACTTTCGATCAAATTCGACTAAAATGTAACTTTAAGTGCAGATTTTAAAATAATGCAGCAAACAGTTAAAAACAGTTCAAGCTAGTTCAGGTAAGCTACAGAAGCTATTCCAAGTGAAAAAAAGCAAAGATACTTAAATCCAGAAAGTAGTCGCTTTTCTGAGTTCCCTGCTGCTAGGACCACTCTGCAGAACCACGAGGAGCTTGTCTGAGCAGTATAGCCAGAAAAAAATGCCTAGAGGCAGATTTTAAACAGTGAACTACAAAAGAGCTAGAAATGGTCCAAAACAACCAATTACTACAGCTTCTTGTGCTGAGGTCACTTCCTACTGGGACTTTACTATATAAAGTCAATTATATAAAGCCAAGAATTAATGGCAAAGTACACACACTTGCTATATAGGGCACTGGTAGCAAGAGTAGCTTAGTAAATAAAAATAAGAAGAGAAAAATAAATAAGAAAATCGAGATTAGGGGAGGTTTGGCAAAATATACTACTTATCTGGGAACTGGTAAACGAAGAAAAATGTGAAATTATATTTCAAAAAAACTGCTGCTTAATTACCTGATGTTATAAGTGTTTGGTCACAATAGGTTTGCCTAATATGGGTAGTCTGTAAAATGCATTGAATTATGCTTACTAGTATAAAGTATTAACTGTTTGTTATTTTTTAATGCAAAGTCTTTCTCATGCAGCTGTCGGCTTCTGCATACTTGTGGTAATGAATGCTGCTTAACACTAAGTCTATGGCAGTCTCTTTAAATTAGAACCTTGATTGACAGTTATTCTATAGGTGTTCCACATGGCTCTTATTTCTCCATGTTATCTTGGAGTCCCATTTAATTAATTAATGGGGTTCTTAACCAATCACTCTGTTAAGAGTCAGGAGAGGACTTCATGTCATAATTCTAGAAGAACAGGTTAAGAGGATGATATCAACAGCACTGTACAGCAATCTAATGTGATCCAAACCTGAAGCCTGCTTTATAATCTCAAATTAAGCATGACCATATGGTATGTTCTTGAGGTATGGGAAATGCCTGTCATCACATCCCTTCATAAAGGGAGCTCCACCACACATCTTAGAAGCTATGTCATGGAAGCTATTATAATTGATTTCATAAGCATCAATTAAAAAAAATCTTACTGCTCTATACCTGCAACAATATGGTTTACTCAATGGAAGATCAAGTCGACTAAATATGGTGCAATATTTCTTGAAAGTCACTGAAGTTGTACACAGTGGCTATGATGTTCCTATAATGTATCTATGTGTGGCTAAGGGCTTTAGTACTATTCACTATTGTGGAACTGTAAATAAGTTTAAATGATTAAATGTAGACCCTCATGTTGCTGGATGGATACACACTGTTTGACTTTTAGTACCCATGTAGTTATAGTAACAGGTGTCCACCTCAGAAAAAAATGGTGACTAGTAATATTCTTCAGGCACTACTAAATTTACCGTACTACATTACTTTTGGAAGTGATTCATCATACAAATAAATACTGTATTAGAAATGGAATTAAACTAAATGCAAGGAAGTACTGCATTGTCATTTTTGATAAACAAATTTCAGCAGTAGCTTAAGGTATAAACAGTATCTCAGTCTAGATATATATACCCCGGGATTCATGAAGCTTACACCAGGTGCAGGCGTAGCGTCGGCGATCTAACACCAAATATGGTCGTCGAGTGATTTAGGTACGAGCTGTTTCCACGTGCACTACCTGCGTACGCTATGCCCGCAGAACTCCTTAGCCTTGTATACTAATTACCCCATGTGCAGCAGTGTAGCATGCAAATTAAGGTATGTAGTGATTCAGGAAGTGGTGTAGGCATAGTGTAAGCAAGCAGAAATGTAAACCATAGAAAACAGTTTACATTTTTGCAAACATAAAATCGGAGCCATGACAGCCGACCAAACACATGTATTATAATGTTAATATATGCCAATGGCTAAATATATATCCATTGGCATAAAAAAAATGTACAAAATATAAAATTAACATTTAATATATATAGTCACACTATCACGACGTGGAAGTGCAGGACAGCGGTGCACAAACAGGATCATAAGGAATATATAAAAATATAGAATAAAACCGCAATGAAACACATATCACGATTTCCCCATAATAGTCAATGGCAGGCATGCTAAACCATACTCATGGCACAAGGGTTGCTAAGGGGCAGTGACAGTGTTATGCACAGTAGCTAGGAATTAGTAGGCAATGCCATGCAAATGAGAGGAGTAATAGTGAATCACAGATTTCCCGCTGGTGTAAGGATGCACAAAACAGTGTAGCATTATAACACCGAGGTGAGCCCTTGAGATAAAAATGACATCAAGAGAGAGGTATGTCACCATTGCTGTAAGCACATTGGAGCATTACTAAACCGGTCTGTCCCTAGCTAGGCAAAGCTGCAGGATAGGGGTGTGCCGAATTGCCCATAGCTATGCTTAGCTGAGAGTACACAAGGTAACCGAATATGCATGTGAACGGAGATGAAAATGCACGTAAAACTGGTAAACGGGTATGCACGTCACGCACTGCAGCTGAAACAGGAAGGAAATAGGAAAGAAATAAGGAAATGCTGCAGCAGTGAAATTGGAGTACAAATGATTAATTAACACCTAGGAGCCTACAGTGGGCCATTGATAACAGCTAACAAGGCTGCAAGCAGCTACCTGCAGAACAGGGAAGGGGGGGGGCTGTACTGCAAAGAAAACAGCAAAGTATCAAAGCAGAACAAAGGCGATATGCAGTATATCAGCTACAAGGCACATTTCGCCATGACTGGGTAGGGAAAGTACAAAACAAGAAAGACGGCAGGTGGATGCATGCCTGATAATGGGAGGGGATCCAGGTCTAAAAGTGAATTAATGGGCAACAGAGTAATCAAGGCAGGCAAGTAGAGCTCCACAGTAAAGGCCCCACACTTGCAGTACTTATTGCAAAACCCATAATTAAGACACACAGCAGCTGGAATAGTTCATACACACCCACTTACACCAGCAGCATCCATAGCACAATACTATAAAGTTTGAAAGCATCTCACACACATTTGTGTATTCCCATACACTTTGCACCAGTGGTGTATACAGATGGGGAACTTTTATCATGTACATGTTAGGGGCTGCCATAGCTTTGATCCACCAGCATGTGTTGAAGACTGAAGGTGGTGTGGAGGATGATGTACATGACCACCACAGCCACCAGAGGAGGAGGAGAGTGTTCAGACCCAGGCTAATCTATCATGGGCTACATGATCTGGAAATAGTAGAGCATTACAGGGTGGACAGGGACACCCTACAGCAACTTGTGGAGCTGTGCCGGCCACGCCTTAGAGCCAGAACAAACAGAAGGGAACCCATTCCAGTGGATACGAAGGTATGTGTAAGCCTGAGATTACTAGCTACAGGTACCTTTCAAAGACAAACTGGGGATATCTTGGGTATCTCACAGGCATCAGCATCCAGGGTACTGCACCATTTCCTGGATGCCATGTTAGCACATGCCAATGAGTACATATACTTGCCCCGAATGCAGGAGGAGTTGGTCAGCAATATGCATCTCTTCCACTGTGTGGCAGAATACCCAGAGGTACTGGGTGAGGGGCTATATTAGAACACTGAACTTTCAAAATTTTGAGTGTTCTAATATCGAATCCTATTAATCAAAAATTTAAAACATCGAACATACAGAACAGCAAATTTTTTCCTAGGAAAAAAATCGCTGTTCCAAAATAGATACACATAACACAAGCACACCAAACAAACAGCAATCTACACACATACACCTAAACTATTACACCTAACCCTACACTAAACTATATATACACCACTAACTATCCACTTACCTTAACCCAAACCCTAACCCTAAGGTCAGTCACTATCGCACAGTCACCTCACCCGTGCCCTAACCCTAACTCACCTATCCTGCCCTAACCCTCATGTCCACACAATCGCACACTTACCTGACCCACGCCTTGACCCTAACTCACCTAACCTGCCCTAACCCTCACGTCCACACAATCGCACAATTACCTGAACCTGACCCGTAACTTTTCACCACAGTGCTGAAAATGCTGAAGCAACAGAAACGGACAACCAAATTCTTTCCCTAGGAAAAAATTTGGTTTTCTGTTTCTTCGATATTTTCAGCATTCGCTGAAAATGGGTCAGTATTAGAACACTCTAAAATTTGAAAGTTCGTATTCTAATATAGACCCCTGGGTGCAATAAACTGCACGCACATACACATCAAGTCACCACCCGGTGAGCAGGGAAGGCGCTACATAAACCGCAAGGGATACCCCTCCATCAACTGCCAGGTTGTGTGCAATGCCCAGGGCATTATCATGGATGTGTCTGTTGGTAGCCCTGGAAGCTATCATGACTCCCACATCTGGCATTTCTCACAGCTGTATCAGTTATTTGCCAGGGGGGACATCCCAAATGGTCACCTGGTGGGGGATGCTGGCTATGCACTGGAACCATGGATGATGACTCCCATCAGTAATGCACACACACCCATGCAGGAACACCATAATGAGGCACACGCACAAACCAGAATCATCATAGCGCATGAGTTTGGGATGATGAAATCACGGTTCTGTTGCTTGGACATATCTGGTGGAGCCTTGCAGTACTCTCCAGGCATGTGTACCCACATCTTCATAGTGTATGCCATGCTATACAATATGGTCCTGTGTAAACAGCTGCAGCAGAAAGAGAATGGTGAAGGCCCTCACAGCACACCACCATTGCCAAGGGCCCCACAGGCACAGAGGTACTCAGACCACGAACACCCTGAGCCAGCCCCAGTAGGCAGATGGAGAATGCCCAGTATGCCCATGCCTTGGCAAAGAGGGAACATATAGCACACGCACTGACAGTGTAGGCACCTAGGGACTGACACCCTTCTCCACCTGCACACACAGTAAAAATGGATGGCACACACACAAGACTAACTGTAAATTGTCATGTATAGGCAGTCTACTGTGTGCATCCAACATAGACAGCCCTCAACTATTGCACACACAACAACCAGTGGCACAAGGTAAGTCAATACCTGAACAGTAAGCTAAGCTATCAGCATATGCAGATACTGTATGTATAGATTCATAGGTAGGTACTTGGCCAACTGCCAGAGGCCATTCATAAGGCCAGCCAAAATGTGTCAGCGTTTGCCAACCCATTGAATCATTAACCATCCCTCTGTGTAGCAGAGCCAATGGCGGGATTCCTGGGGTGCATCTACTGTTCCCCATCAACCCTTCAAGGTTTCTCTTGCAGAGTGTTAGTGGGTGGCTCTGTAAAATGTAGTTAGGGATGTTGTTCCAAAGTATGGGGAGTGTCTGTGACAGGAAGCTGTCCCTCCAGCATCTTCTGGTTATTGTCGTGGCAAGGTCAGCTCACTACAGTGTGCAGCTCACTGTGACATGGATTCCCATAGGTGGAGCATATCCATCAAGCCAGAGTTTGACATGGCTGTATTAGTCAGCGGAGATCATCTCTGGATAAACAAGATGCCAAAGAGTAAAGCAGGAGTTTATTCAGTCCGACTGCATAGGCCATAAGTTGGAGGCCAGTATTCCACTTGGTGAGGTATGTTCAAGGACCCCCAGCTGTTGGATGTGTCCTCTGAGGTACATCCCACATGGATTATTATACCTTATGATGGGACGGATGAGTGATGAGTAAAGGGGCACTATAACCTCAGTATGTCTAGATGGGAATCCTTTAGTAGTCAGATGGCCTACATAGAAGGATGTCCTAACTACTGTGGAGATATGATTGTCACAGGGGAGATCACTATCTACCTTAGTCCCCAGATACCTCATTACCTCGTCTGTATTAAAGTGACTGCTGCTCATGTGTTAATATGTGGGTGCCAATTCCACAATGGAATGATCATGCAGTTAGTGGCACCTGGCTGGAGGCCATGCCAGTGACACCATGTGATGTTCTCTATGAGGCCCCCTGAAGGATGTCCGTGTCAGATGGACTATCAGTCATGGCTCCCAGTTTGCAGTCATTACCAAACATGGTCTGCCGTAGTCCACCTGTGTTTGTCTGTACATCTGAGATGTATATGCCAAACAGTAGGGCTCCCAGGACTGAGTCCTGTGGGATACCAATCATGACTGTTCAAGAGTTGGACTTGGAGACCGCTAGTTGTACCATGTGGGCAGTGTGTGTAAGCCCATTGGCAACCCAACCTGTGATGTATGGGTGAATGTACAGGCTGGTGTGTTTATCAATAATACCTGAGTGGGGCATGGTGTCAAAAGCCTTGGTGAGGTCCAGGCATTATGTGTGAACCACCTCCCCATCATCTAATGTCTTGGTGACTGTATGTAAGATGTGAAACAGGTTCAGCAGGCATGAACTGCAGTCAACCAAGGTGACCTGGGTTGGGTCATGTGTCCGAAGGTTACCAATGTCATTGTTAATGAGTGCCATGAGGATGCAAACAATACCATTGCAGACCAGGCTAGTCAGGCTTATGGGGTGGTAGTTACTATGGTCAGTTTTGATTTCCCCATGATGGAGTGGAATAACCATTGTCACGTGCCATTGTATGGGAAGGTAGCCTGTGGAGAGGCTGAGGTAGGAATGCATAATTAGGTGGGGGGCAGGTTGTCATGTACAGTTTGCAAGATGAAGTCTGGGTCAACATCTGCCTCCATTGATGCTGTGTTCTGCTGTTAGAAAGGGCCATTTCCACCTGTGTGTCTCTGATGGTTGGGATACTGTACCTTATGGGTAGTGTTGTGGGCTCTTTAGGCGGTGAAGTATGCACCGAATGTATCTGCAAGGATGTTGGCGATATCAGTAGGGTCAGCATATTTTGTGCTATATTTCACTGGCACAGTGCTAATCTGTGTGTAACCATGTAGATCCTTGATATAGCCAAAGAAGGCTTTGTGGTTATCTTTTGAATCCTTGTGTATTCTCTTGCTGATGGATGTTAGCCTTGGATGATGTCATGAGGGACCTACATATCATACTAATAGTGGTCACGGATGTCTGCCCTTTGTGGGATTTGCTGTGTGCCTAGAACACTGTCCTATGTCTGTAATATAGCCTGTTTATTGCAGAGGTCCACCAGTCTGGTGTCCTTTTCTAGGAGGAGTGAGTTTTGGTTTACCAGTAATGGCACATGATCCATATATCTGTGTAGGTGCTTATAGACTGCATTTGTAAATCTGTCTGTATCTGGAGCAGTGTTTCCCCTTAGTATGGGGGCTGTGAAATCCCCCACCCCCGTCACTAGTAGTGTAAATTTAGCTGCAGGAAAGGTATACACTGTGGTATCTGTGGGTGGGGGAGATGCTAGGGTGTGAAAACAGTGAATAGTTCATGGTCAGATCTAACCAGTGACTGGTAAACCTCCACTGTGGTGCACCTGTTGCCCATGTTGGTGATGACCACATCTAGTAGCTTCCACCCCATGTTAGGGAGGTTACCACCTGATACAGGGCATATGAGGTGATACATTCCAGGAAGCACTGGACCCAGAAGTGAGTACCGGAGTACATTTCCCAGTTAATGGTATGGTAGTTGACATCGACCAGTGCCAGGCTGTGTCTTAGGACTGTCATGTTCTCCACTGTCTCCAGGTAGGTGGAGTGGAGGTCCTGGATCATGGAGGGTGATCCGTAGCAGGCCACATTCAACATTGCTGTTGTGGCTGATGTTAGCTCCACATGGATGATCACAGAGGTATCATGCTGCCCCACTAACCTGGAGGTGTAGGTATCCTTGATGGATATGGATACAGCCCCTTCATGTCTGTCAGTCCATGTTCCGTGGCTGAAATGTGTGGTATGGGTTGTAGTCTGATAGTGCTGGTGTGCTCTCAGGAGCCTTAAGACAGATTTCAGTTAATGAACAGATGTTGATGTTGTCCATCCTGAGGAGTGCTGTGAGTGCATGCATGTTGTGATCACAACCCCTGGTGTTGAGTAGCATAAACCACATTGAATCTGCTATTGTGCTGTTTACGGAGCTGGTATTTACCTTCGGGACTCTCCTAAATAAGGCACCATGGGGGTGCCAATAGCCTTGGCCAATATTCCAAAGTGTAAGGCAGACACATAGGCTGGTATGGTATCATTGCATGCATGTTCCCCATCTGTGCTTGATTTTCATCTCCCCTGTAGGTAACCTAGTGGTAAGCAATAGAAAGCCTTAACCTTATGCAAGTCTTCTAGCTTCCAAGATAGGCATTTGGAGTGACTAAGTATCAGTGTTCTGTATGTTCGTGCTGTACTCAACTGTTTTCTGACTACATGGTGAGTTCACACTGTATATTGTGATCTGAAGGTCTGTTTATTCACATATTATGGCTGTGATGGCCTGCACGATAGAGGTGCACAGATAGCCTACTATCTATCTGCCCAAGGGCATTTAGAAACATAGCAATAGTGTGTTGGCCTTCCCTGTACCATTGATGAAGTAACTGAGCCTCTGTCAAGCATAGCCAATGAAGCAATTCCAGGCAGAGTTGCAGGAATCTGTTGAAGACTGGGGTTGTGGAGGGTGATACGGACACTTAGTGATCTAAAGAGGACATGTTAATGTGACAATTCAACACCATTCAATTCCCCCAACAGGTCTTGCAGCTATCAAACTGGACAGGCTCCCCCACCCCCTGGCTGTATGGTTCTGGGACACATGATCCCAGGGGTGGATATTCTGTTACCCATTCACACAAGGTTTCCCTTGAAGTGTGTCAGTGAGGGGCTATGTCTAATGTAGTTAGGAATGTAATGTATTGTCTCACAGTACTTTTGTTATACATTGTTATGTCATGAATAGGTGAAGCTCAGTGAGTTAGGGGGCTATCACCCTTTGCTTAGACTAGCTTACACATAGAAACCATCTAAATAGGAAATAGGTGGAAGCAACGTTAATGTCAACAGTCTAATGGTTACAGCATCTACATGGTATCTGTGCATTCGAGGTTACAATCCCGATAAAGGCAGGGATGTTTATCATGTGCAAAAGTATACTTTAACCACAGCTTGCATATATAGGTAGTAATCATCTGTATAATAAACATTCAAATGACCCATATAAAACCATGTGTGCAGGAGAGTACAGTCAACAGAGAATGTAATGTCATGACAGCACATAGTGAGATGTTACGTCACTGACAGGTATATATCTGGAGTAGTTTGTGGATGTTGCCGTGTTTGGCGCACAGGTTAAATGTCACAACGTTTGTTTAACTGTGTTTAACCACTGCTATAATGTCATATGAACACTGTTAAACATGCTTACAACTGCGTAAATGAGCCTTACTCTGCAGTAAACAACATTCATAAAGCATCACAGGTGTTGAACCCTGGACCATGCACAATATAGTCATGGGACGTACCACTAAGCCATCCGAGGTGTACACATGTTTCATGGTCCTGAGACTACACCTTATATCATATGCATTTAACTGTAATGATCACAAATGGGACAGTGGCCTTGTGAACATATGTACAGTACATTGTAATGTACTGTAGTTTGGGAACCAACACATTCCAGTCTACAGATGTAATATATATATATATATATATATATATATACATATATATATATATATATATATATGTATATATATATATATATATATATATATATATGTATATATATATATATATATATATATATATATATATATATAGATATATATATATTTACATACTAGCTGTACCCAGCCACGTGTTGCTGTGGCTCAGTCTGGTTAAATGGAAAAGAAAGAAAAGAGAAAGCGCACGTTTCTAAAATGTTTAATTTCACAGTGCTATACCCACAGGGTATACAATATTTTTTGTTGTTCCATTGTCTGTGCAGATATAGAGATTGTCTGGTTTGCCGACTCTAGAACACGCAACATATAATTGTCCATGTGAGAAGCAATCCATGTGTAGAGCTAAACCACACAATTCTAAAGATTGGCCCTAAGCTTTGTTGATGGTGATTGCAAACGCCAATCGAATTGGGAATTGCAATCTCTTAAATTGAAATGGCATATCCGTTGGAATCATAGGAATGTAAGGAATGAGGACATCTTCACCTTTGAAAAGTCCTGTCAAGATGGTTGCTTCTATGAAGTTGCTCATTATTTTTTTTACTGCAAGCCACGTGCCATTGCAAAGCTTTGGCTGGTTGATATTTCGCAACATGATAATTGGCATGCGATTTTCAATTGCAGTATGTGCGGTGGCATTCCCTGGCAGATTGAGTGAATTCAAAAATTCTGTTGGATAATTAACCGCTTCATCTGTTTCCACAACAGTGTTGACGGACTTGTATGTGACTGCCTCACTTTGAATGTTAGATTGAATAATATTGTTAAGTTTGTAGACATCTTTGTTCTTGTCCTTTCACTTTGAAAGTTGGCATGAATTGAGCTGTTACGATTTCTGTGCCAAACGGCATCATTTGGAAGCATGAGTTGTATTACCTGATGTTAGATAGGAAATGCTTTGATTCGGCAGTATATCTGGCAAGCAAAGTTTTTAATGGCTCTGGCGGTTCTCCATGTTGAGGCAGTTTAATTTTTCCGGCAGCGCAACACATTCCTTTTGTTTCTCCATTAAATTTCAGAGCCTTGCAATAAGGACACACTTCAGTCATAGTGCCGATGAGAACATGCTGGATCAAACTATAATCATCAGCTGGGTTGTACCGGAATGCAAGACGATTGTAATCGCATGATTGCTGAGCACGGAGTCATGTTTGACGCTGATCTGCTGTTTCAAATTGACGTCTTTCGGCCACTCTCAGCCTGTACCATTCATTCTGTTGAGAACGAAGCAGATCTGAAGCTGCAGAATGCGATCGCCGTGCTCGCAACCGTGCATCCTCTAGTCTGGCTGCATGTCGCTCTGCTGCTTCCTCGGCACATATTTGAGCCATTCTTTGTCTGTTTTGCTCATTTCTTAATGCCTGTTCTTCCTCAGTTTGATTTGCAATTACTCTTTGCACTGCTTCCGCTCCGCGAGTATGACGACCTAAGTTTGATCTTCTGCGAGGCATTATTTGGATGAACTAAAGCAGATCGATTGCACTGAAAAAGAAGAAAGAAAGTTATAACAAAAACATATACAATTGCATATTTGTATACAAGTATATAGAATCCATAGTAGGTATATAAAAACACGCGTGTATTCGAATGTAACTTGTGACATCTATATAATAGCAGGTATATAAAAACACACGCATATTCAAATGCAACATTATGTGAAAATTTCAAAGCAATCGGTGAGAACAAACGAACATTTACATTTTTATTTATATAGATATATATATATTTATGTATACACACACACACACACACACACACATATATATATCTACACACATGCATACATGTCTGTAGACAGCATCCAAAGTGGTCATATCCGAGTATAACATGGACCATAGCAATCACACATTCGGCCCCCCCCCAAACAATATGAACATAACATATGAAGAGTATATGCCAATACACTATTACAAATATGTTCTATGGACACAGTCACGAACACAACTGCATTGACTGCAAATATCCATGACAGAATTACAAAGACATCTTTCATTTTGCAAATCTTTATTACATTCTGATGTATTGCCAAAAGGATTCAAGAACTAACAGTACCTGCATGCTATACAGGAAGCATTTAATAGTGCCTTAATGAATCAGCCTGCATTTACCATAGCATTAGTCCAGCAAGGGATAGGTGTTCACTTAGGGAAAGAACACCCACACACATATAGACATTGTATAAAAGTGGTTCCTACACACCTGCATGTGCTATGTACACCCACCAACATCTACCCCAAAACCGAAATATTTACATCAATACATACTGTCATACCATAATCAATTATGCAACTGCTGTACAACATCTGCTGAAACTTTAACATACCTGGACACAGACACACTAACATGGCCCTATGTGAAATAGTTGCCATTATACAATTGAGCAGTACTGATGTAACAGGGTTTGTATGAACTAATCCCATTTCAGAGGGTTGAAAGGTTCGTACACAAGGAAGTTTTACCGAGTACTGATTATTAGCACAGTATGATACACAGTAACACCAAACTAAATATGTCTGTTAAGCACGCTGGAAACCCCCTAACATTATATGCATAGCTATGCAGCCTCAAGCTGGTCAAACAACCTGGCCAGACTGACACATATGCAGAAGTATTAGGTACAGCCAAACCCTGCCCAAGTAGCAATGTTCAGAAATATAACAGCAGTACTCACATTTAGACCAATTTAGCAGCGCAGCTGATGTGCATGTAATTAGCTACTTAGGAACACCAATTGGCCATCGGTATAGCATATGTTACTGATCTGTAACTATAAAACGTTGCCTTGTCACACATTCAAACCATCTGTATCTACCTGTAGGACAGTAAAAAACATGGAAAGACGAACCAAAAATGAGTAGTGCACTAGTTAATAACACCTCCGATTACTAAGACGGTATGTATAACATGTAGTATGTCTGTGTATGTAGTATCTGTACTGTAAGAATTACAGTGTAATCAGTGCATATAGTGGAAATAGCTATCTTGTAGCAATGTGTTGTTGAGCAGTAGTAATGCTTGCAGTATTCTATGTGTGTACTGCTGTAGGTCACACAGCACACTTCACATACACCACAAGGGATGCTATGGGCTTGGAACTCACCATTTCGCTTCCAGCCACTGTCAGTGTCAGGATTGGTCCAACAAGTATGTGCTATAACAGGGGATAGTATATGCTGTTATATTGTAACAGTCAACATATGTATGGGTGTATAAGTAAGATGAACATGTTAAAGGTGGGCTTACCATGCAAATATGGCGTGCATTGTGGGATATTGTGCCAATAATTGTGTAAAGTACAGTAGTCTGGGCAGATATGTATTCTCTTCTACATAGCAGTTCTGATATGTTATGCAAACAGTAGTTATATATATTGGCAATTACAATACTCAATGACAGGATACATAGCATTAGTATTCATCTGACAAGTTAGCAGCATGATAGCAAAGATAATTGGAAGAGCCAGGCAACTATCCATGCACATAACACATGTAATATCCACCTCTCTACTATCATTTGCAAGCAATAACAGCTGTGCATGTGTACATGTTATGCAAATGTTTAGTGACCCTTGTTACAGGGCTGGGCCAAATATCTATGTGCACACCTACATAGAGGAGATATTAAGAGTACAGAAACACTGGTTGAACTACCAGGTTTGTGTAGCACAACCTAACAGCCGCCTGCACATACTGTATGTAAGGTAGTGCACAGAACTGGTCATGAAACAGGTTGCACATCATCTTTTACTCCAGTGAAACATCTGCAGTAGGGGTATAAGATGTAGGAGAAAGCTGCCCATGTGTAATAGCCGCATCATAGGTGATGGCTCACACCATCTGATTATATCCTGATCATGTTGATAGTGGCATCAGAGCCTATTGATACATGACTCTGTTTAGAGAGTGGGTGTCTGTGCCCAACAGAGCTCATGGTCCTGGTGGATATGTGATCATATACACAGAGAAGGAAACAGACCTGTAGACACATTCGTCATCTGTAATCAACTAAAAGGATGTGATGTGCTCCTCAGAGGAGGTTTGATGCCAAGGATAGCTACACTGTGTCCGTAATAGCCAATGTTGTCACGTCCATAACACAAATAATTACATGTGAGCATCACTGTCTAAAACATCTTCATAGACAATACGTAAACTAAAGACAGTACTTGGTACTTGTAGTACTGACTGCTCATACAGGCATGTCCACTAGTCAGCTACTGATGTCTTCTAATGTGAGCTCGGTGTATGTGGCCATCCTGGGGGAATGTAATCTATGCCATGTACACTGCCAGACCCACCTAACACCATGCCCCACACATTGTCTGGAATTCAGCTACAAGGGTAAGCTGGACGGCAGCCCAGTCTACAGCCATGACTGGACTGGACAGTCATGAGGCGTAGGATAACACATGCAGCTCATCATCACAACCAACACATTCCCTTACCATGACACAGTAAGGACACCAACACGCACTAACAGAAATCACACACATTCGCAGATGAGTCTAAGTATCTGGCCAAACAAGTGGCCCCCAAGCAGGAAGAGACAGACACTGATATACACAAACTGTATGACATAGTTTGCATAATTGTGCCACACCTCTGAACACATGACTGGAAACATGCTCAACAGTACTCATTTGTAAGTGCAAACTCTTCTAACACTATGTTACACACTGACCTATACGAGGGCATACATACTGTCAGCTGCCTGTCTGAAATGACTAGCAACATACTCATACACTCAGACCACCTATTGATCTATACACATGGCTCTTGCATATTCCATGTTATTGTGCAGGACCTGTGATGCAGTAGCCTGGACAGCATGGAAACACATGTAGGAAATGTCAGGTCTTGTAGGCCATGCAGGTATGTCCCAAGGTCTGGGTAGCATTCTGCCACTGGCCAGAATGATACTACAGTGCAGGGGCAAAAGAATTGTATTCCACAATTGTGTAATGTAATGGTGCATGTCACAGGGTATCCAGTATCTGTCATCCTGGGATAACATGATTGACAGACCATGATGCTTTGCCAGACAGGGCCTGCACCTGTCACCCCTGGGTATCTGGATACAGCCTAGGGATCATGCTTCCCGTATAGTGCCTTCATCATGCATGGTTCAGGTGAGGTTTCACTGCAGATACAGGGACAGTTAAGCAATACAATGCGGGTCTCGATACACAATGAAACATGTCAGAAACACTATATGGACACACATATGTCAATCCCTAACATGGAGAACATATCTGTGCAGTGGCTGAGACGTGTTTCAATGCTCCGGAGAGCACACCTGCATGACCATGTTATAACACGTACCTCACCTTTTGCCCATTATCCTTTATTGGAACACATGGGCCAAAGGTGTGTCCATATTCCTGAAGAATATGTACACCCTCATGGTAATTGCACTTGCATAAAATCAGATGCATTATGCTGAGCAACTACCTTTGTGGCACAGTGGATTTCAACATGCACCTTGAGACAGATCACCCACCAGGCCACAAACTTCCCAATTGCCATAATGTGCTGTAATGGGGAAGAATAGGTCTGAGACAGAACCATATTATTGTCTACTCTCAACTATTCCATTATGAACTCTGAAGACTCCTCATGTACCAACATCTGCACTCAATGCATGTTGGATTCCATCGACCCCACTGACCTGGATCACAGCAGTCACACAAACAGGGCTAACAGTATGCTACACATAGTTAGTCTCCAATGCCAATGTTATGTTCCCTAAGAGCAGAGTACTGAGTGCCATGGCACACATGCAGATGAGCAATGCATGTGCAAATGCAGAATACTACAAAAATGAATCTTAAGCAGTCACGTATGTGCAGTGATTGTGCCATTGAAACAGAACCAGGAGTCAACCCAAACAAACAAGTAGGCAAACGGTGGTACAATGCTTTAAACTGTACCACAGAAGGTAGTAACTGTTGCAAGAGTGAACACACATGAGTGTAGGTGATCCCTGGTCAGCCTCAGTAAGATGCAGATACACCATATGAATTTATTTATTTTTTATTTTATTTTATTTTATTTTATTTTACATTTGTTGACCGGGCTAGTCCAACTGGATACATGTCCATTTTCAGTGGAGGCCCGGGGAGAAAAGCTCCAAGGTCATAGTTAGATTAACAAAAACATTGATGTTGTTACACAAGATAATATACTGGTTAATACATATACAATGATAAACCTATAACAAGTGAATACAATTAAATACACTGATGCTTACAGACCAAATAAGAGAAAACAAGAATTATTAAATGATTTAACGAGGTACAGATTTGAACAGCCAGACAAGGAGGGCTAGAATAGAGTGTTCTTTGGTTTTGGGTTAGGCGGAGGCTAAGAGAAGCCTAGGTACGACTGGGACAATAGCTTATTAGTCTGGACAGGAGCAAGGGCATAACCATTTGGATTTCAAGTATGCTCTAAGATGTAATTTAAATTGGTGCTGAGAGGGCATAAGTCTTAGGTTGTTTGGTAGGCGTTCAGGATTTGCCAATGGAATTGGCATATAGTGCATCACCACCAGCATTGTTAGGTTTAATGGTCCTTACTTGTAGACTTTTGGAAGACCTGAGGGAGTTAAGGTTGGAGTACGGGGTAAGTATTTTGTTCAGTGAGGGAGTTTTACCTGGATGGTTAATAATTTTAAAAGCCTCAGTTAGCTGGTTGAATTTGAGTAAATTGGACAGTTCCAGCCATTCGAGAGACCTTAAATTTAGGCAGTGATGAGTGCGATAGGGCGTTCCTGTTATGAATATGGCTATGTGATTATAGGTAGTTGTTAGTTTATTAAGTTCTTTCTTGTTTAGGAAGGCGAATATCGGGGAGGCATAGAGGAGAGTGGAGAGTAGGTGGGTTCGGGCAATAGTCAGTTTGGTGTGCGGAGTTAAGAAGGCCTTTATTCTATACATCGACCCAAGTTTTCTGTTAACCGATTTAATAGTTAAGTTTACATGTATATCAAATTTAAGTTTATGGTCTATGGTCACCCCTAGTAGTTTCTGTTTTGCCACTGGACTGCCTGTTTTCTACTAGAGAGATAGGCATTAAACCAACTTATGTTTAGTTTACTAAGATGTAATGTTTCCAGTGCCTGAAGCAGTAGTTGGTGGTTGACCATATCGAAGGCTTTCGGCAGGTCTAGAAAGAGCGCAGAGGATATTAGTTTATTATTGCGATTGTGGTTGACTGAGTCTACAAAGGAGAGAAGAGCTGTGGTTGTGCTGTGATGGGGGCGGAAGCCATGTTGGGTATTTGATAGGAGGTTGTTATGTATGAGGTAGGTAATGAGTTGTTTATGGACACAGCGTTCCATAATTTTGGCTAAGGGAGACAGTATGGCTATGGGCCTATAATTGGAGGTTTCAGTGGGGGGCCCTCCTTTGTGGAGGGGGATGATATAAGAGATTTTCCAGATAGAGGGAATAGATGCTTCAGAGATGGTCCGGTTGATCAAGATTGATACAGGGTAGGCTATGGCATCAGATGCTATTTGTAGGTATTTGGCAGGGAGCTGATCAGCATGAGGGTGGTTGGTTTCAATTTTTTCAAGAGGGTGCGAATGAAGGAGGTGGAGATGGGTTGTAGGTTAAAGGCCGTTTGGGTAGTATTTATAATTGGGGTTGCCACTGAGGGAGGCGTGGGAAGCTTGCTGGCAAGGGACTGGATGGTCTCAGTGAAAAAAATTAAAGGAGTTGGCTATTTCTGTTGGGTCATTGTCCATGAGTTTGTCGGGGTGGGGTAGTAGATTTACCAGGATGAAGTAAGTTAAAACCAGCCCAAATTTTTAGGATTATACTGATGCTTGTCTTGGAGGTGACAAAAATATTGTTTTTTATCAGATTTAACAGCTATTTTGGTTGAATTTCTTAGCTGGAGGAACTTGATGCGGTCTAAGGGTTTGTGGTTCTCCACTTTTTCCAGGCCTGGTCTCTGATTCTAATTTTGGATTTAGTTTCTTGTGTTAGCCAGGGTGCTATACATTCCTTAGTTCTCGTAAGTCTATTAGGAGCATGGGAATTGAGTATATTGAGGAAAGTGTTATTAAAGTATGAAACACTTTCATCTAAGGATAGGATTTTTAGGATGTGCCAGTTACAAGCCTTGAGATCAGCTAGGAATTGGTCAGGGACAAAATTTTTGCTATTCCTTACTAATCTAGTTATGGGGGGAGTCTTATTTGAACATTTGTGTTTTATAATAAAGGTAGCAAGGTGGTCACTAAGGTCATTGGGAAGGGTCCCTGTGGTATAGTTATTTGGATTCCTATTAGTAAGAATCCAGTCAATAATACTCTCCTTTTGTTGTGCATGTCCAATTCTAGTGGGAGAAAGAATATTTTGGGAAAAACACAAGTAGAGGGAAGCTGTATATTACAAACAAAACCAACAAACAGCTCCGGGAACAAGCCAATAGATATCCAGGTGTCAAAATGAAAACGCCAAGTAAAAAACTTTCTTTTATATATTTTGGGAAAAAACATGTAAGTTAATGGGGAGAGGATTTGATTGGGCCGAGTAGAGAGACCAGTCTATATTAACATCTCCTAATATTATTGTTTCTTGTGGATAGTTATTAGCAAGCCAACTAAGGGTTTGTTCAAGATTTTCTACATTTTTGCCTGGTGGTAGGTAGGTTACTATGAGATTAATACTTTTTTGTCTGTTTAGGGATATCTTAAGAGCAATCAGTTCCAGGTTTGGAACTTTTGGGGGTTGCAGTGAATTCATTGTGATGCTCAAGGAGTTCTTGAACATCACAGCTATTCCACCCTTTCTGGTTGTACGATCAGCCCTGATGATGTTATATCCAGGAGGGATAATTTCCTCATCCTTGGTGCTTGGTTTGAGCCAAGTTTCTGATAAACACATTATGTCCGGGGAGTGGATATCAAGCATGGCATGCAAGCTATGCACTTTATTGTTAATGCTTCTAATATTGAGATGGAGCAAAAGAGGGAGTCCGCAGGTCTGCTAGCTGCATGGCGGAGGTTAGGGTCTGGGTCACTATGAGGGCCTGGGTTAGAGTGGATGTCCCCGTCATTAGTGATGGATTTTTTCAAATATTCTAGCATTTTTTGTAGTCTAGTTAGTAGTTTAAGCTGTTCTCTTAATGAGGATACTTTAGGGTACCTAAGCATAAAGTGTGTACTTTTAGGGATGAGGTGAGTAGCGGGGTAGAGAGAGGGGGGGATAAGAGTAGTGGTATTTTGGGAATACAGGGAGGTCTGACCCTTAGGAAGGTAGATACTAGTTAGGGCTTGTGTTTCATAGGCTGTTAAGAGATCTGGTAAAATGAGGAGTAAAAGTACAAGGGGAGGGTGGTAAATGAGGTTCTGTCCATGGTGAGGCTGAGATCTCAGCGACAATAGGGCAGGGGGCGATACCTAAGTCAGCAGGAAGCTGGAGGTAGTAGTAGGGTGAGATAAATGGAGAGTTAGGTAGGTGTGGGTTAGGTTTGGTGGTGGGAGTGGCAGAGAGATGGGGGGGCGTGGCCAGTTGTGATTGCGTAGTCCGAATGCGGATGCGCTGGATGACCAAATAAATGTAGAGCTAGTGGGGCGGGTGGGAATAGGGGGCAGGGAGGGAGCGGAGCAAGCCCGGCGTAGCGGAGCGGGGACTACACCACAGGATTTCTCTGGTCTTAGAGGAAGCCAGGTTTAATGGTAGCTACCTAAGTTCTATTATTGTTCCTTTAATTTTATTTCTTTTTTGTTGATTTTTATGTAGAAAGGACCTGTGTTCAATAGATTTTATTCTACCTGGTACCTTTATTTCAGTACAAGGTGTTTGGCAAAGTACAATGAAGGGGGTAGTTATTTATTTACCCTGAGTCTCTTAATGGGCTGTAAAGTTGTTTATGCCTTCGCACTGGTGGGGTCCTGAGGGTCCTGGGTGCCACTCGGTAGGCGTCTGGATTTGGGGCTACCACGAGGGCCGGTGCTGCCGCCCGATCGTAAACCACGCAAAGCTACCATGAAACCAATCAGCCACATATTATGAGGCCAAGCACAGAGCATTCTATAGCTGTGTCATTAATCATAATGGCAATGACAAGACCTGCCATGCTGCACAGCACTATGGCATGGGAAGTACTGCACCTACAGAAATAGCATCCGCTCATCCTGATAAGGTCTCGGAGAACCTAAACCCACTCCCACCCCCCCCACTCCCAACAGGTACACTTAGTAATATATCCATGTACACTACAAGGCCCCTGTACTAACAACTATGCAAGTACAAGCTGCACTCTCTAATGCCATACATACAGCTTTCATGGGACTTGTCACCATCCCAGGGTGTATCCTACACAAATGTAAGAACATTCAGCTATCCACATGCTCATCATGTTCAATCATAGTTCCATGTCATTCTGTGTACACACTGAATGGTGCACAGCAACAATTATCACACCCCACAAAGGGGGAGACACCATTGATAATGGGACATAGTGCACAACTACCCTCCTGAGTCTGGTCTGTATGGCCATGAACCGTGGTCAGTGTAATTGATGTACTCAGTACAGATGTAGATGACAGCAGGGTTGATTCACACTGCATATCATGACCTTGCCAGGTCGTAGGACACCATCACCCATACTGTGTTCCAGCTACACTCAGTAAACTTGGTGTATATACCTATGTCACAGGAGTGGTTGGCAACTGGACTGCTGGCAGAACCCACACTACAGAAGGTGTCGGACGAATACACGCACATCAAACCAGTGCTAGCCACAGTAATACAGGAGTCATTGCTGGTACGTTTGGTATCTATACCACATAGACTAGCACAGAAGGCATCAACCTATTGATGTCTGCAAATGACTATGAACTAGGAGCAATAGTCGACTCACTGTGTGCTGCATTCAACATACAGAAGGGCCTTATTGTGTCAGATGTGTGGTGTGTGATATATGGCCACATTCTGACAGCTAAGTATTGCATTGTCATCCCCTATGTTACAAACCCTGTACCCATTAACTACCACCTAGGCAGTGGTCAACATAATGGCAACTGTGTGTATGAGATGCAGCTGGACAGTACTTCCCTTTGATAGTTACATCACCACAAAAGACAGGTAGTCATATGTGGCACCGCTAATCATGACAGGGTATCGACCAGGAATATAGAGATAACTGCTCAGCCATACTCAACACCCACGTGGCCCATAATAGATCACATATTTCCTTTAAGGGTTATTGCCCATGTGTAAATGGCCTACACTGCCCTTCACAGTCCCTAGATGCACTATGTAGCATGCAGCCTACCCTGAATAAAGCCATGTCCAACCCAGAGTTGTTGGACATGCTACACTTTACACATCCTGATCCCAAATAAACACATACGTCATGGACATCCGCCTTTCTAGTACAAGGATCACAACATGCCTGACATATCCTTGTCCCATACACTTAACATACTCTTGCCATACTATGCATCCCTGTCCAGTGAAGCTGCACATCGCCCCTCTCTGTGACATGGTGTGATGACTGCGTACCAAATATATCAGTAACCATGTGCATCAGTTCTGTGGCACTGCTTGAACTGGCCATTGAATATTACCTGTCTGTTGCCTACAGCTAGGTAACCTGTCTGCCTAGGCTCATAAATGGCCCAGGGCATATAGCCTACCACATCACTATAACATACATGCCATAGTTGATATACAACCCTACAAATACCATCAGGCTAGCTATTGTCCCATGTGTTACACATGCGCAACACAGGCAATACATGACAGGATGTTACACAGCTGTACAGTGCCATGTAGATGTATATGGCAAAACACATACATGCTTGCAAGGCTGCAGGGTCACAGGTCATGTCCCTAATGGCTATGTATGACTATATATGTGGCATATGCGCAGCATTAAGGTTGATTGCATTAATGTGAACACATCCAGGCATGTGCTGATAGGTAAAGACACCACTACAGGCAAACAGACATGTCCACGTCAAGACAACATCCACATGGTGTAGGAGCAATGTCATCACATGACACACACATATATGGCGATAACATCACATCACCAGTAGGTGTCAAATGTGTGTGACTTATACATGTCAATGGTGTTAGTGTCATGTAGATCTACAAAGATGTATTTGTAAATTTAATAAATGTGATACACATGTATGTTCAGCAGTACTGCTGTACTTGTCTGTGAGTTACTGTGATCTGTCTCCATCTTTATGCCTTCCAGGTATGCCCCGTAGCCAACTGCCACCATACAGCCGCTTGAAGGATGAGGTCCTCTTCCCATGCCTCCTCGACAACCACACAACGCTCTTCAGCCATGTGCCATAGGATGCACAGCAGTAGGATGCCCTGTGGGAGGAACTCTGCAGGAGAGTAAATGATGTTGGCCATCACAATCGTACCTATCAGCAGGTGTGCCGACACTGCACTGACCAGAAAAGACTGGCAAAACAGCGTGCAAATGCAATCGCCAGGGAACAAGGTGCAACAGGTGGGGGGCCACTCATCCAGCCCCCACTCACATTTACCGAGGAGCTACTAGCCAACCTGGTGACACCTGCAGACCTCCATCCACAAGCATTAGCTGTTATTGTGGAGGTGGGTGTCTCTCAACCACCGAGCCTGGAGTTGCATGGTAAGTCACTACTACACATAAAGCACAACCATATATCACATAGTTACATGTGTTACTGTACAATATGTAATGTAACATCATATGCAAAGCATGTATGCACACATGCCACATAATATAGTCTGCTACTATATGCATGCACAGATGTGCATACTCCATAGTATAGTGTATTGTAATGGCTTATGTGCTAACATAGACATTGCACCTTGTAGCTACCACACAGGTGTGGATAATGATCTTACTGCTGTGACACCCCTGTTTAGGTACCTCTGGCATTTTGCAGCAACAGCAGCCTGTGTCAGGTGAGATTGTTATTATTTACCAGGCTTGATAATGCACGAAACCTATTAATTGCATGCTATCTGCCATAACACACGTACACATAATGTATGGTGGTCGTGGTTAGGGACACTGGTCAGACCCTCAATGCATCACACTGTTTACCTATGTGAAACAATTGTAGACTATATGAAACACCTACACTAAACCTTCCAAACCGTCATCCAGATGTGTGGACAACAGTGAATACAATGGTGGAGGTGTGTTCCACTGTAGGGACAGGTACTACATATCAGCATTACACATGTTGGGTATACAAACAGTACTGTACAGAAAGCATGTGTGCACACACACTAAATATGTTGGAGCTGGAGTATGCCTGGCACACAGGATACACCCTTGTGGAGTATACCCTTGCTATGAATGTCACACAATGTCATGTGCTATCAGATATGTCCATGACATGTAGTGGGCTGACTGCAGCACTGCTCAACTATCCTGCAAAACATGTCTCACATCCCATTCATACCACCCTTTGTCTGCATAACCCTATCCTCAGTGGAGCATATGACATCTTTGGGTGTATGTCATATGGGATAACACTGACATGTGAAATAAGATGGCCATCACAACCATTGAACTGCACATGTGTACACATGGCCATGGAGGATGGCCTGAGACATGAAGCAAAGCACACAATAGAAGTGATGTACAAGTGTGTACACCCTGTTGTACATTGGCTCAACACAATACAAGTATGGCCTTTGTGTAATGGTGATATTGCAGAGGTGAAACACTACACATAATACAGACCTGTGCACAGCTTGTGTAGGCATAACATGAAACCACCACATAACATGTCTTGAACATCTGGAGTGTGTCACGACATGGAAGCATTCACCTATACAGTATCCAAATACATACATGTGTTGCACAACATACACATACATCAACATCAAGCCACAGATACAGTAGATTCACCTTGCTGGTGTAAGACATCACTGTCATGCCTGATTCCCATGTGTGTGAGGACATAAAGAACTTGTACGTTAGCCATGTGTGGGCATAGTTGGCAGGTATCAGTAATATGGTTGCAGATGTGCAGGGGTGTCATCTGTATACCCTTCTGTGACCTGTGTCACACATTCCACATTAGGGTTTACTGTGCATACACCTCAGTGACACGTGTCACATTCCACATTAGATATGTATTGTATGTGAACATAGTCATGGCTATGAACTGTGTCAGTAGCTCATTGTGAAGCCACATGATGCCCTGCAATAGCTATGCACATCAGCTCAATGTGCAGTATGTCCCTGCATATTTGTAGGGTGGACAGAAAACATTGCATCAGCTGAAGGCCCATGTTAGTATACCACTTCCCTCATTGGGACACCATTACCGTACTGCAGATTGGAAAGGAGACCATTGTATTACACATGTATTCATGTCATTCAACACATCAGCAGAAGACATGTCATACTACATATGATTGGCAAGGTCATACGTCACACAACAGGCTAGTGTGCTGTAAACCTGTGCTGGTCTGTGGCACCATTGCGAAGTAGGGACAGCCAAGTCAAACATGTGTGTACAGTCACATGCACAATGTCTACACTCAGCTCAGGGGTAGGCGGAATAATGTTGAAGAGACATGCACTGCTTTGGGGGAGATATGCAAGCTAGGGCTCAGGCAAACATAATATGCAGTCGACATACCCTACTGCTCATGTCCTCACACATAGGGGCGGTGGCCAACACAAAGCATCAGTGGCAGATGTACAAAGGTCGACGATGGTCCGTTAACATGTGGTGTATGTTGCACACACCATGGCAGTGCAGTGCAATGGTTCAAAGTGCATGCATTGTGTTACAGGTATGGGGCATAGGTTACTAACACAAAGGGTACAATACAGATATGTATGCTAACCACCACTATAATTATGTAAGGTGCATGCCATCTGCTATACCACATGCATGCTGTTGTGTGCAACTCAGGGATGTATGATGACTACCACTATAATTGCCTAAGCTGAAACTATAATTGTCTAAGCTGAATGCCATCTGCCATATCACCTGCAGGTAGCATGTGTGTGTGTGTGTGTGTGTGTGTGTGTGTGTGTGTGTGTGTGTCTTTGTGTGTGTGCTCAACAGAGAAGGTCTGAGGCTTCAGAGGGCTGCTGTCCATTCATTAACTGACAACATCCAGGCACTTGCAAATGCTCACCATCATCTTGCAGATGTTTTGGATAGACAATTGGGTGACATGGTGGGAGTCCTTGACTGTGGCTTGTCAATCCTTGAGCGTGGAATGTCTGTGCTGGAACATCTGGTGGGAGTGAGGCGTCGGGCACGTGGACGTAGGCTGGCTACATCACCTGTTGAAGGTCTACGTGAACATGCTCTGCACATGCCCCCTCCCATAGTGGCAGTAGCAGCAGCAGTGCTGCTGGTGTTGTGCAGTCCACACCAGGATGCAACACGCCATGTGCATGTGGTCCTAGATGGTCCCAACATGGACACAATTCCAGTGGACATGTGTCATCGGACAGTACCCAATCTGGACCTCTGCATGTTAGTGCCCGTGCAACCACTGGCAGGCGCAGGTCATGTGGCCATTGCCAGACACTATGAACTGTGACACCTGCCTTGTACAGTCTGCAGCTGTCAGTATTACCCCTGTGTAGGCCAGCCTCATACCAGACCTGTGTGCATGCATACACACACACTGAAAACAAATGTTGGGCACCTCAACGCACACACGCATAACATCCACACACGCCCAATGATATCACAGGCCCTAACACACATGCATGATGTCATCCAATGGCACAGCCTAGGCCACTGGCAAACATTATCACCCTGTGCATATGATGATGCCTGTGCAGCATCCCTGTCATCCACACCATCGGTGCAGGAACATGTTCTTATGGTCTGATGCACAGGATGAACATACTAGGTAGACAATTGTATATTAATATTGTTGAGTATTGTTGACAGGCAGCAGACATAACATGCATTGCAGTTTTAGAATGCATTTTTGTATGTTTGACAGCATGTATCATCTGTAACAACACTAACCGCATGTTGATCATGATGTTTTGCATTCCTCTTACAGATGTATTTGCATGTGCCGAGGGATGTTGGTGTATGCGGGAGTCCCATATGTACATGTTGACTACCCACAGGTCAGTATGACAATACCTGCATGCACTTTGTAGCTTCCACATCACAGTTATATTCTCCCATGTTTCAATTATGTTTACTGTTCTAATGGTCCGATAGCATGATAGCTGTTTAGTAAGCTACTGTGTTCAGAACCGTCACATCCATAGTGGGTGACATCACAGGTATAGTTACCTGGAGCGCGGAGTGGGTAAAAGTGTGATATGCTGGATGACGAGGGTAAAGGCCAGTGTAAACAGTGGCATCTCATTGGGAAGCAGTAATACCCAATGCCATGACATCATGCAAAAACAGACACGCCCACACACTCAGGGATTCCAGACACAGTAACGCACACTCTGACACACACACACACTGTTGCCAGTGTTCAGATGTCAACCCCTGCCTATGTGCATATCATCATTATAGTACTACGCAATTACAAGACGCACCACAGAGATTACACATGTACAGGTAGTTGGAATGGCCTAAGATTGAGGGCATCGACAGGTATACTACAGTGCAGTGAGTGTATGTGGGAAGGGGGGGTCCATCAGTAGGCTGTGTAACAACAGGTCACACCCCATGGCGTACATGTTAAGAGGCGGTTATTATGCCCGTCTACGATTGATGTTATCAACAGGGATGCTACACTGTTTTATATGGATGGGGAGGGGGCATTAACATTCCACTATGGTAACATACAGCCTCACTCCAGGAACCGGACAGCCATACACACACACACACACACACACACACACACACACACACACACACACACCGGCATTCACAAAGATATACATCTATGTCACACACATACAGACACTTTACACTTTAACCTCCCACCTATGGCTTTCTTTCTACACTTCACTCTGTACTGGTGTCACCAACAGTGTTCAGGAGAGTGATAACATGTGGGATATATTCCCAACCATACGTGACATATATGGACAAACACCCACACATGCCAGTACTGTGAATCAAACACATGGCTATCTCATGTTAGGTACTACAGCAGTACAGCACTATCACATCCAGTACAATGCTTACTGACTCTTTCCTATGACAACTGTGCTGATATATGCACTATATATGCACAGGGGAGGTATTACTGTTACAGGTGTCATGGGGTTTGCCTTCGCTGTCACCCTTACAGCATTCTCCATTGTCTGTCTTCCACTTCAATTAACAAAACCTGACCTTAGCAGGTACACAGGTTATTGTAGGACTGGTTGTAACACATCAGTGAGCTGTCCTCAGTAATCATTCATCTGCAAAGAAGACCCACCACTTAGTAGTCATGTCCAAACATCCATCCATACCTCATGTCCAACTTACTGTACTTAGAGCATATCACCATATACAGTTGGCAATGTTGAAGCTGTATTGCAACAGCAGGATGTACTAAGACAACAGTCACCTTCAGACATCAGACACTACACACACATGGAATCTACACAAACAGCAATTCATGTACACATATGCGGTCTGTATAAGTACATGCACTAGCAGGTCAAGAGGATACAGTCAATGTCTTCCCCACGCCATGTGTGAAACATAAATGAGCATCTGTGACTTGTAAACATCTCACACCATCATGTACTGGCTATTATGGTACTAAGGCTAATGTCCAAACAGCACACAGCATGCATGGCTTGCAATTGTTGACATCGGGTATATGTAGGAGCTGTGGCCACACATGGCTGTACATGTCATGATCATATCACCTGTGACTACTCAGGAACATACAACGCAGAGCTGGATTTCCCTGAGTCTGTCAATACAGGCCTTGTGTAGGTCCTATGGCCCTGTTATTTGGGAATGTTTGCAGGAATTGCATTAGGTGGACATGTCTAAAGACATACATGCCACGTGGGGTGTTGTATGATATGATAGGTGTCATAGGTGACCAGTAGAGAGGGGATATTACCTCTGTCAACATAGATATAACACCTTATGTACCGTTAGCATGCTATCTGCCATGTGCATGTGTGTAATGACTGTAGCCACCTGTATGTAGAAAGGTAAATGAAAGCTATGGTAATGTAATATATGTTGTATGAGTGTGGGATGTACATATCCAGGGCAGGTACGGTTAGATCATATCCAACCATGAGGGTGTTGGTTACTGGTGTACAGCAACAGTCGACAGTGTTAATGCTGACAACATCCGAGGGACCCTGGTATGTGTACAACTGAGCTGGTTACAAACAGTGGTATTATTGCATTGCACAACACATTATGCAGCTGTGTCTGTACATAGGTACATTCACAGATGATTTAGGCCTAGGTACAGTCCACCAATCGAGGGTTATCTGGTGGTCTACCATACTATGTCATATCACATATGGATGTGTGTTGGTAGTCTGGGAACAAGGTGGTGGATGTATATGTGGATGCAACCTAGAATGCAGCATTTCTCACTGTCACCTGTACCTGACTCATCTGTGATGCGTTATGTTGGAGTAGTGGTCCTTACATGTGAGCAGCCTTTATGAATATGTGTACACCACCACCTGGTATGGTCCATACCACTGTTAAGGCTCACATGTCTGGATCTGAGTTATATGATGGTAGTGCAATTGTGCACTACAGAGCCTTCAGCTAGGTGTTCCTCACTGCACAGATGTCGGTATTCCCCATTGTAGGTTCTACATTGAGCTAATTGATTACTAAAGCCACACATCTAGCACAGTTTAGCATAGGCATCCATTGCAATTGTCATGTAGGTGTCAGGGTGTTACTTCTGTGTGTAGGACATTTGCCTTGGAATGCAGCTATATGGGTAAATGCGACCTAGGTATTATCCACACATACGTGTAACATGGATGCATTTGCTCTGTGTTGAAGGCTCGACGTTCAGTCATGACAGCCCAGAATGACAGACACTGGATGACCTCATAATAACAGCAGGACATTAGCTCATTGTTTTGTTCTAGCAGTTGCCACCCATACCATGACATCACTGCATGTGGCATTAATGTGCTTGGTAGCAAATGCCCCATGTAAGGTGATGGACAGTGGCAGAACTTGTGTATATAACCAATGTAAGATATACTTAGGGTAGCAGTCCTGCTAATAATGACAATTATTACCACAGCCGGGAGAGGTCATCTTTTCACCTGCACCTCAGTACCATTACACAAGGTGGGTCACATATTATGCTTGCACATGCCACTCTTCCACATATAATGCCACTGTCCACAACCTGCTATCAATGTATGCCTTTCAGGGCAGCAAGGTGTGTGACCCATGCTGTAGGTAGCATCTGCCTGAGTGACCTAGGTAACCTATTTTTGTCACGTTCACACATGCATGAATGTGTATACATAACATATATATGTCAGTATGTCATGTACATGTATGCATGTGTATCACACAGAACAGACACAGATATATTATTTACAGGCCACATACAGGTATCAGGTAGTAAACCAATATGATGTGCATATATACTAACAGGTAAGATGTACCTAGCTGTAAACTTGTGTGTTTACAATAGGAGTCAATTATAACGTGTTCTGTACATGTAAGTGTTTGAGCATGCACACTGTGGCCTTCAGTGGTTAGAAGCGGAGTGCATCCTAAACAGCCCTATGCTACAAAGTGTATGAGCGTACCCACTGCCACCTTGTGTAATTTGAGTCAGTGCATCCAACAAGCCCTTTGTTACTAAGTGTATGAGCATGCCCAGTATAACCTTGTGTAGCTGTATTGATAGTGCATCCCAAACGGCCCTGTGCTACTAAGTGTATGAGCATTCCCACTGTAACCCTGTATAGTGATAGTAGTTGTCCATTCCACAGATGGCCATACTCCGGTTCAGGTTCCTGTTGTGCTACAACTATACCTTTCAGGCCTACCTGTGGATGATGTGTCTTGTTTATGCATACAAGTTGCAATGGACACCTACTTTAAATACACATGTCTACAGTTATGTACTTCGGGACTGTCAGTCTCCCTGTTGTTGTCCTCAGTTGTAGAAGGACAGTCTGACTGCCTTGGAATGTATAATCTCTGTGGTGTGTCTCATAACTGCGTAGTACTGTAATAGTGAAATGTAGATAGGCAGGAGTTCTGATCCCACCACTGGCAAGTGTGCATTTGTGTGTGTGTCTCAGCAAAATCCTGAGTGTGTGTGTCAGCAAATTGTGGAGTGTGGTTGTGTGTGTGTTTGTGTCAGCATCCTGTCATGGCACTGCGTTGTGCTGCAAAACGATACATCCTTTTGCACTGGCCTTTATCCTTTTCAACCGCTAAACCTCTCTCTTTCCCCCCTCCCCACTGCAAGTAATCGGTCCTGTGATGTCACCCAGCTCAAACGTGGAATCAATAAGTGTAATTGTATGTGTTCTTTGGCACATACCCCAAGTGCATACCACTATACTAGTTACCTTTACATAGGCAAGACGTGTATGCACAATACTGGCATGTGTGTGCATGTTTGTGTGTGTGATTACCCTATAGCCAGGCATACACATGTGTAATGTCTTTTAGCACACCATGGTAGCCATCTGTGGTGACCGGTGTCTACAAAGTATTACATAGTTAGGAATGGTAAAGAATACACAGTCAAGCATGACTACAGTTGGATATGTTATTTTCCTGTGCCACTGTTGAGCAGTGACATAGAAGTGGTTGCCGGGGTGTAGGTCCATAGCCATCATTACCCCACCCTAACCCCACAATCCTTGGGGTAGATTACATTAGCCATCATTCCCCACCCCAAACTCCACATACACAACAACCATCCCTTCTCTGGTGAACTCCTTATGATTTAAATATTATAACATAGGCGATGCCTCCATTTTGTGCACATGTCAGTTTCTTTGGAACCCTTCTGTGTCACAAAGGGCATTCAGATGGGTGTGTGTGTATATATATATATATATATATATATATATATATAGCTATGGCTGTGTCTGTGTATATGCATATATATATATATATATATATATATATATATATATATATATGTGTGTGTGTGTACACATCCCGTAGGTGCATATATATATGTAGTTATGACAGTCATGCAGATGTAGCTTGTCTTTGTTGTTTCACAGAGTACAGTACATTCAAGGGTACTGTATATATGTACACAAAGGGACTGTCCCATTTGTTTTAAGTACTGTGGAATACCTGTAGTAGGATGTGCAGTATAGACTCCATGCAACATGTGTACAACCCAGATGGCTTAGTGGTATGTCCAGTGACATCAGTGTGCATGGTCCAGGGTTCAAGACCTGCAAGCCTTGTTGATACTGTCAATTAGGACTGCATAAGACAGTTGTAAGCAGGCATAAATGTGTTTTCTTGACAGCAAACAGTGGGTACATGCAGGTAACAGACATATACAACCCGCAGTTCACTTGGAATGCCCTTCTTTGGCAATCCTGCTGATGTCATCCACCTACAAATACACCTCTGGGACTGCTGTAACCCAATAATCTCCATGACACGTGCCGTAACTGCATAATGCTGTAGTGTGTTAATCTAGTTTGGTAGGTGTTATAATCCCAGACTGTTTGCCTGAGGCAAGAACAATGCCTTTTAAAGTATGCACACTCTGTACAATTCACATGACTACCTTTGGCAATCCTGCTGATGTCACCCATATAGGAATATACCTCTAGGACTGCTGTAGCCTAGTATGCACCGTAGCGTGTGCTGTAACTGCGTATTGCTGTAGTGTGATACACTAGGTAGGTAGGGGTGCGATTCCAGGACATGGCAGGCGTGTGTGCGTGTTTGACTGTCAGAGCATGTGTGGAGGTCACTGTGAGTGTCTAACCACTGGACATGTTGGGGAGCAGATTTTGTAGTTTTCCTATATGGTGTCCGTCTTATGTCACAATGTCCACCTCACAAGGAGTACAGATGTCAGTCAGCCACGGGACTGTGTTAGCAAGCCATACCCCTACATCTGGCAATAGGCCTGGTGAACAAAATATGAAAACCTACTAGTACTCAGAATACGTCCTGAACCCATGTGTCTTACACAAACACACTTGCCTAGAATATCCCGCTATGTTGCTAGTACTCTGCACATTGATGAGAGATAGTAGGCATGATGTGATTGCAGTGGGATGCAGAGGACATGACACCCTGTACAGCAGCACAATAGGCACATAATTGCAGACAATGTGCCTTCACTATGTTCCCCACTGGATACCTGCAACATATGTGGTGCCATCAAATGTGATCCACAGAGGCCATACAATGCCTTACACATGTTCCCTGTATGGACCAATGCCACTGACACCAGGGAATACCTGTATCGTGCTATCAATGCAGGCGCAGGGTCAACCTGCTGACTATAAGCAGGTTCTGCCACACCAGGCCAGTATTGGCATATTGGAGGATAACAGTCTGTGTACACAAGTGTCAGCCAAACCAGGTACACCTGTACATGTCACTGTACATTATTGTGGGACATGCACATCCCAGGCAATGTCCATGTCAAGGACTATCAAACACAGACATGGGATTCATTGCAAAGCTATGGTCATGCACAATGGTAACCAGGATGTCAGGGCAGTTCATACATTACCCATCTGTGTGGGACATTGCAGACACTACACCCCTGTACCACACTGCACACCATTGTCGGGTGGTGATTACCTGTCACCCAGCCTTTTACAGCCATCTTGCACAGCCAACCACTACACACCCATGAAGCAATGCACACATGCATGTCAGTACTAGCACCTTGTGTCTGCATGTGGGGTATGATGATCCCAACCACAGTCACTCCCAGTATAACTCACATTGGCATACCAAAAGATGTCAAACACGTTCTCATGCCCCAGCCCATAGAACCTCCGTATATCCCCTGTGGTGCATGTAGTACCTGTGCATTACTGCAGTGTGGCAAACTAAGTAGTTAGGGGGTGTATTTGTGGGCCTGGCAAAGAGTGTCAATGTGATTCCATTAGAGAGTGTGGTTGTGTTGACAATGACATCCGTTCATGTGGACAGCCATGTGTGCTACACCTAATGTATGTCTACTATATCTCTGTTGCAGATGTCGCTCACCAACACATATACGTTCTTACAGCACACCAACATATCAGCTTTGTGTCATATGGAGTAACTGCATGCACTTGTAATAGTAATAACTAGACAGTCAGGGGTTTGACCCCTGTACTGGTAGGTGTGTGATAGACGATGCTTAGGTTTTAGTCTCCAAGCCCTTCTCTGATGTACTTCGCCTCTGGCTGTCCCTCCCACACACTCTCTGGTGGATGTGGAGGTGTACACCTGCTCAGCAGCAGCTTGTGTATTGTAAGTGATGGTCATGATCAGGAGATGGCCTCTGCACCTATTGCAGTCCTCCTCTAGCTGACTTAATGTGGAACAGCTGTGATAATGTTCCCATAGCTATTCGCATGAAAAACACAGTACAATATCTAGGAACATCATGTTGGTGATTGCCCATGACAGTCGCTGTGAGTGTTATCTGGATCTGGTGTTTGGAAACAGCATCACAGATGATATCTGGATGTTCCTCAAATAACATGCACAGTGGGAAATAGCCTAAAGACAGGAGGGTGATGTGCCAGACATGATTACAGCATGTAAGTGTAGCTATGCTTCATTGAGACTAACACCTGTTTAACAAGTTATGTGTGTTAATGGCTATTCTGCATGTTTTAAAACTAACAAGAGAGTGCTCTGTTCATGAGGGACCCCCATCTGTAGGGCCAACTGTGGACTGGTCAGTGTGTGGAACCATTTGTTTCCTGTGTTACTTACTGAACACACATCTGTGAACAGCAGGAGCATAGTGTGAGGATTGCAGCCAGTACATGGTGATAGTGATGTGTTACTGCCATCGCATCCCTGACTGGACATATGTCACATGAAAAGTGATATGACAGACAGTGTCTGGGGTTCTCAGTGACATGCCAATAATGGACCACTGTTCATAGCTGCAGTCACAAGTCTTCTACACTTTGTACAGATGTCATGCAGTATGTATGTATGTGTTGTGTTCCCTCTGCAAATGTATACCATCTGTTGTGTTGGGTTGATGGTAATATCTATGCATGCTGTTGTCTATTACTAAACCATATCTATGTTTAAACTGCAGCACCATAGGCTGTATGGGTTTAGAGGTCCCGGCAGAACCTCCTGTCCTATTTCAGCTGGCCATGGCACCAGGCACCAGCACATCTGGGGCCCAGTCTTGGACCTCCACCTCTGTTGGCTCTGCACCAACTTCTGGTGGTACCGCCACTGAGGATGGGGCTTTTCCCCCCTGGGAACAGGTCCAGAAAGGAATATGTCTACTGTCGTATGGTCCCAGACATGGTACGTAGGGGGCTCAATAAGGGGCTTTGAAGCCAGATACGCCAGCTCAAGGGCAGAGTGTCAAATTTACAGGATAAGGCTGCCCCTCCTAGACAGCTCCCAGCACTGCCACCTCTGTTTTGGTGCAGTGGTGGCTGCTCATGGCTGGGGACCTCCATCCCACTGTTTCCATCTGGGGGCTCATGGGCTTGTGAATGCCGAACACCCCTCCCCGTCCGAGGTCCCCCCCCCCACATGTGTCATATACTGACCCCGTATGCTGTCATGTCTTTCATCCTACCCTACCTATACTCCACGGGCATACTTAATCTCCTTCCCCCACATCCCACTCTCACCCTACGGAAACATAAGGCCAATCAGTTCCTGGAACAACATTTGCCCCATACATAGCTGTCCATTTCACACACGTGTCCACTGGATACATGTAACCCTTTTAATATGCATCACAACATACTCCAGTTGTCCTCACCCCTGTCTCTCAGGTGCATGATCCTAGTATGCACATGACTCCTAAATGTTCCAGGTACATGTGATGCGGACAACCTCATTGTACACACAACACTACCAGTCCCTCTATGGTTACCCCAGTTACCTTTATCATGATGATGATGTCACACACAGCACCTTGCAAGAGTACTGTTCTCACATAATGATTGGACAGGAACTGTTGTGTTAATGTAAATAACATGCACAGAGTGATGTATACGGCTAATGTACAAATGTTTGCGTGTATGAATGACACATGTCTGTCTGAGGGAGTCTTGATATTACACAGGACAACACCACTACCTAATACAGGTGTTGCTGGTGTTTCCCTTTTCATTCGTTTGTAATGCTTTGTTGTCACGTGGCATGTTCCTGATCTATCTCTATATATGTATGTACCTATATGCTTGAAATAAACACTCACACATACATCTACATGATGGAATACATTTCCTATACTGTTGAATGACTGTGCTGAGTGATATGTTTGTGATAAGGTTCGATGTCTGTATATCTGCCATGGCTTATTGGTAAATCACAATAGCTGTGTGTGTAGGGTCCTGGTTTCGAGCCTTGCAGAAGCCATTAATTTTGTTGGAGGGCAGAACAAGGTCATTGGATACGACGGGATTAAGGCACATTAAAGCAGTTGTGAGTGGGTGTGCGTGAGTTTGCACGGTGCTAAGCAATGCTAACCTCTGGTTATAGTTTCTTACACTCAGTTAGCCTCTACATTGCTTTACCATTGTAATACTCACATACTGGCAACCAAACAGGCTTACACCCACTTGCTCCTGCACTTGCAAATGCACTGCATTTGGTGATTGCATCTGACACTCACACCCCTGGGTGGGAGTGAGGACTACAATATTACCTTGTGATACCTATTACATCAGATTACATGCCTACAGTATTGGGAATGGCTGCCCATTAGGCAACGGCATGCCGTTCGACTGTACGGAATCCACGGCTTGTCCAGAGTTTGATTCATATTTTTGGTGTGTTCCTTTTACAATTTGCACCTGTCTGGCTAATACATGGGAAGTGAGACTCTTCAATACAAACAAGTAATTGTGTTTTGGAACCCACATCATTCAGCCAAGTCATGCTACTGCATACCTAATATTCTATCATCTTTCTAAGGTTGTCAATGGAATATGTGCTTTCTGTCCCTATCAGACCTCTCATACGATTGGGGAAAATACAAACTGAATCAGGGACATGGCATAAGAACAGCAGGGACACATTTAAATTATTGGTGCTATTAACCTGACACATTGACAGACTCGGAGCATATGAATTCATACACATTTTCTGAGGTAAATGATGTTTATGACTCTTAATTGTTGTCATTATTCACTACATGTAATTCACCACCTTTCCTCCAAATGTCACTAGTTTTAGGAGGGTTTAACTGGGACAGAGTTAGAAACTGAGTCAAAATCAGGGACATCCCTGGAAATCGGGGACAGTTCAAAGGTATGGTCCCTATTTGTTCCCCCAATGGTTTATGGCCTGTCCAGTGGATGTGCTCTTAGGGGTTGAGAGATATGGGTGTCAGCTGTGCCCATTTCGGAATATTACTTACATCCCCGGGGGGCTCCTAATATGACTGTGCCAGCCAACACCTGCACACCTTGGACCATAATTGCATACCCATAGTTCCCCCACCTGCCACTCCTCTACAGCACTCATCCTTACTGTGGGTGCAGGTGGGGTATAAACACACCACTACACACTGCCCACTCTTCCTGTGTCAGGACACATGTTGTACGTTGTGCCGACCCATGGGTTATCAGGTTTGCACAACCTACTGGTCCGTGTACATCTACAGCCTGGTTTGATAAGTCATTACCGGGACTGCCTCCGATCATTAATTTTTGGTGTCCCACAAGGGACATCGATGTCTATGTTTCAAGATTGCAGGTCTCTCCCACTGGTAGTATCCTGCCAATGGTCTGGGAAGCAGTGATGTGTTTACCATTATTGTGTGTTTGTATGTCTCACTGGCCTAGCTTGGTGGGTGGGGGGGGTTGATGCTACGTGTTACACGTTTGTTTATTGGACCCCTCACTCCCATATGCATGGCCTGTGAACATATGTTACTCATGACTGCTGTATCATATCCTAGCTATATACATGTGTATATTTACAGTCACATATATATATATATATATATATATCTATTTACATTACTATATACAGATATATCCGTATATGTATGCATACATGTATATTTATGTTTTGCTGTCTATATATATATATATATATATATATATATATATATATATATATATATAAAACGACATATGGGTCTATAGGTGTCAGCATATGTATATATTTATATGTGGGTATGTATCTGCATTCTGTCTCTGTATGTATACATTTGTACTATGGAGAGGGAGAGGCTTATCTCTATGTCACCATGGGTAGATATGCACACACATACCTCTACATATATACATCTACATCTGGTTATTCCATTCCTTGCCATATAGATTACACTTTGCTGCAGTGGGACTCGTAGTGGGTGTGGCTGCTCATTGGGCGATGCCTCTACCCAATGAACACATTCACTCATATCCCTAGGGCTGTCCATATAGGTCCACATCAGCCAACACCTGCACACCTAGACCCAAAAGTAGCTACCCATAGTTTCCCCACCCTCGCCTCCTCAACAGCACCCATCCTTACTTTGGGTCCTGGTCTGTTCTGGACACACCACTACACGCTGCCCACTCTCCACTTCATGAGACCCATTTTATACAATTGTCTCGGCCCATGGGTCATCAGGGTTTCCCATCCTAGTATACTGTGTCTGTATACACTGAAGCCAAAATGGCCGGTCTATCACCTTCTTTTTGTTTGGGCAATTTTTGGGGTGTCCCGCAAGGGATGCTCCAGTCTGTGTTCCAAGATTAGAATTCACGGGTTTACTGTCTACCCCCCCCATTTGTATCCTGCCTGTGGTCTGGGGAGCAGTGGACTCTTTACATTGTTTGCGTGTATGTTTCCCGTGTCCGGCTGGGGGGGGGGGGTGGAAGGGCATGCTACGTTTCATGTTTCTTGCTTGGGCTCCTCACTTCCATTAGCATAGCCTGTGAACATATGTCATTCTTGCATGCTGTTTTCTATCATAGCTGTATATCTGTGTATATCTACGCAAACACACACACATATATGTGTATGTATATGTATATATATATATATATATATATATATACATACGTATAAGTCTGCGACTATATTTATATGTCTATACATATATGTATATACATATATATATATATATATATATATATATATATATATATATATATATATATATATATATATATATATATATATGTGTGTGTGTGTGTGTGTGTGTGTCTGTGTGTGTCTGTAAAGCAATACATACCCCGCGCAAACACACTTACACATGCATACTGGTGTCTATATATGCTCGGCCTGCTTACTAGTGCCTTATTCATTATGACACTGACAATTCAGTCCAGTTATCTCTTAATTGATATTTTGCAGGTTATACAGTGGACAGATGTCGCAATATATTAATTTACAGATTACTGATGGTAATTGGTATGTGTTACAGTGGGATTAGGTACAGGAATGTCTATTCGTTAGGAGGTTGCTCTAACCAATGCACTATTGCTGTGCTTCTTCATTTGCATGTATAACCATATACCCAGGGCTCCTGGTTCCCCAAACACACACCCCAATGCCTCCCTAACACTGCTGTCATCCATCCTCCAGTAGGATTTGCAGTGTATCCACACCACTACACATTGGACACTCCCTACTCCTATAGACCCACCCCATTGGTTGACTCACTCCATGTATCCTCAGAACTCCCAAACGTTTAGTCCACAAACATTGGTGATGTGAGCGACCAAAAGAATACTATTTGCAATTTTTGGATTGTCCCACATGGGACACACATGTGTTTATGGCAAGATTAGATTCTATACTTTATTACATCCTTACTCCCATTAACATGACACTACAATTAATTAATATGTATGACTATGTAATAACGCACACATTACACATGAGAGCCAAATTATGTACGTGTTCGGCGTATTTCTTTTACAAATAGACCGGTTTAGTAATTTGCATTGCCGTAGTGAGCAGATCACAGGAATGATTCCATGTGTGGGGAAGTCCTCACATTTGATTATTGTCAGCACAGCACTGACTTTAGACATTTTACACACTTCTACGTTTTAGCAATTTCGTCCTATCCCTCTTCTGCACAGCCTATTATTCCATCTACTGTCGAGGTTTGTAAGTGCGCATTCATGTTATTTATGTCTGCAGATGGAATGCATGTGTTACAGATAATGTACTTCTGCATATTGATGTCTGCATGTGTGTATGCATAAATACCTATAGAGAACTTGCTGACCTCCATGAAACATTCCAATTAGAACCAGGCCATCCAACCCTGGCACGCCTGGCTCCATAATTTCATACCCATAGTTTCTCCACCCCACCCGTGTTCAAAATACACGCATACCTTCCATTTTCCACTTGTTATCGCAGCCATGACACACCTCCACACATTGCCTTCTCCAGAGCATTAGGGGCCCTACACATATGTTGTCCCACTCCATGTATTCTCAGTCTCTCCCACCATTTAGTCTTCGAACATACCTTTCCTTGCTTGTGTAATGGTCAGAAGGTCAAATGGCCTATACAATTTTTGGGTAGTCCCAGCAGGGACTACCCTCTGTGTGTAAAGTAGACTTAGCAAATCAACAATGTTACTCCCACTGGTAATATCCTGCCTGTGGAGTGAGTAGCAGTGCTTTGCTCACCCCTGCCCAGCTGGATATGACATACGCTGACAGTGCTATATAATATTGGGGTTGCTGTTGATTCCAATCTCCTTCCTTTTGTATGCTTTAATGTTACATCATTCTTTCTTCATAGATATATAAATATATATATATATATATATATATATATATATATATATATATATATATATATATATATATATATATATATTTATATATTTATATGTATGTATCTATGTATATATATTATATATCTGTACAAACTTATATACATTTCCTATGCTTGGCACTGCTGACACCCACACATGTGCACTCATACTTGCTTACTGGTACTTATATGTGTTTACTGCTGCTTATTTGTGCTTACACCTGCTTACTAGTGCCTTATTCATTATGACAGTGCCACTTTGCTTGAATGATATTTAAGTTAAATATCTCATGCGATACTCTCGTGTCAGTTTTACGGCAAAACAACATTCATTCTACATGGAAAATGATATGTGCTATTGTTGGGCTCGAACCATGAATGTCTGTCTGTTAGGCAGATGCTCTGAACTTTGCTTACACCTTTGATATTGCAGCGATTTGAATGTATAATAGGGACACAGGGACAGGGAATCTAATTGTGAAAGTTCTACGGACAGGGCTCAACATTCCACTATGTGCTTGTGTGTTTACTACTATGAGTTTATTTCACTGTTCGTGGACACTCTTGTATGCTTAGCATACATTTCGGTATCCATGGACACTGAATTACTGACTTACTATTAGGGGCAGGCTCTAGTAGTAGGCATAGTATATTTTGCAAGTGTCGGGGCATGTTTACGCCTCCATAGAGCAGTTGTACATACCTGCTGCACTCGCACACGTTTCCTGTGCACGTCGAGTTTGCGGTGGTGCACCGTCATATGCATATGGCGATGCTGCACCATCTGTAGTGAGGATGCTCGGCGCAAGGCTAAAATCTTCCTTGCACTGAGCTCCTTGAATCCCAGAGATAGTCTTTTGAGATATTCAGCACCTTCAAAGACAAGACCCTGCCCTTTGACTAGCACACAGCAACAGTACTTATGAAGTTCTTCATTCATGCTCTATCAATATTTAAGGTGATTTTATCCATGTCAAAAGAAGTTATCATTCATCTATCTATTATGGAATATAATACCCATTTTGTTATGTAAGTATTTGTATGTAAGTATCTATAGAGACACATCACAAAGGTAGAAAGACGCCAGAGATTCCTGAGAAAAGAAATCACTGGATTAACAACTCTCAGCTGCCCAGATAGGCTTCAAGTTTCTTCTCTGTAATCTCTGTCTCATTCTTATAAATTCATGCTTTGTGAATTATGTTCCATTCGGTTCTGTTAAAGACCAAGCCCCCGTTGATCTCCAGTACCTCCTCAAAAACAAATGGCTCCACATATTCAACCTAAGCACTTGAATCTTCATCAAAAAATAAATAAAACACCCTGCAGGGAGAAATTTGTTACTCAACACTTCTCTAGTCTCTGGAATATTCTTCTGTTAGCATGGAAAACAGAGCGATATCCTCACTCCACTTACACCAAACCTTGATGGTTGGATAGTTGCCTATAAGCATATTCCAATCTTGAGTTGTTTTGTCCTTCTGGAGGTATTAGATTCTCTAAAAGGGTTGCTATTGGTGAGGTGATTCGGATTCATGGACTAGTGCATCTTTGTGTACTCTATGCATCTGCAAAAGTCTTTAAAATTGTCTGACATGTTTTCATTTAAAAAAAAATTAAGATTTAGCTATGTTACAACACATTTGAATAATATAAAAATTCTTTATGAAAAGAACATAATTCTTAGCCAGGAACTCTTATTCCTAGTAACCCCCTCCCAACATACCTCTATTTTATCTTCCAGGTTTGCAGATGTCATTTGGATTTTCTTTCCAGGATTTATGCAATTGTTCTCTTAAGATTGAATACTGATTTTAGATTTGGCCTTCACCAAGGGCATAGTAGTGCCCTAACTGTTCTTTCTTTGAGGAGGAGCAATTTGTCTTGGCTCAGAGATGATAAACTATAAAAAGTAGTAATAGGTTTTGTGGGATTACTGTCCTGTATCAAATATATCCAGTCAATAGGATCAAATCCCATAAGTAAGACTGGCTCTATGAAATTTGCAGTGTTCAGTGACCATTGCAATATTACATGACAGTGGAAACTAAAGCTAAGACATACATATCTGGATAGCGTGATACATCTGCAAGCAATGTGTTAATATCATATCTGGCAAAGTGCAGCTATTTTTGTGAATATTATGCATGTTTGTATTATCTATGAAAAATTAGAAAGGAAGATATTATGTATAAAGGTATGCTTTCATGGAACAAGGCAAATAAGAGCAGGTGACCAGGACGAGTTAATTGTTATGTACTGATTAATAGAAGCATTAATTCAGAATAACAATAACTGATAGAGTTGAAGAAAATGTACAGTGCTCTTATAAAAATCGTTGCCTTGTTACCTAAGGAAATTTGCAATGTGGGCTTCATTAGTTATTTATATTTTAATGTGAACTGGACTGACATTATGGCTTTTGTTAATGATCAGCATTACTTCTCCACCATTCTGACTGTCAGTGTAATTTCAGAAATAGAAGTATCAGATGTTGTGACAAACAATTTTCATCTTTTTCATCTTAGACCCAGATTTTTGGACATTTATAATGGCTGGCTAATGTTGACAAATCCAGGATAAACTGGTTTTCTTTGTTGTTTTGGCTGAAACCAGCTTCATCCTGATAAGGGATGTCAGACAGCGAAGGGAAATCACAACAAATAGTTGGCCTAAGGATGCATTCACACACTTACTTACTCACCCACTGCCCATAACCTGTAGAGGAAACTTGGATAATGTTCAGTTTGGTTAACAAATCATTTTGTATAATACTCTAGCACATTCACTTATAATATGAATACAAATACAGATATTAGTGTGACATTAATGCAATCTTAGCCAGGTATAACTGCTATATAAAATATGTTATTAAAAAAAATGCCTGCCATCAACAATGACTGAAACGTCATATGAAAACAGAAACAGAAATACCACAAAGATTTGTATTGAGTCATGGATGAAATAAAACAAAATCTATAAGGCAGTTCAGACGTTCATAGCAATACACTCTAGCAGGTAATTTTTTTTGGTGCTTCTGCACCGTGAACATTGTGTATTTTACACAATTGCACAGAAAAACTGTTTGTTATAATGTATCCCATGAATTTGTAAAAGTAATGATAAAAACCTATTAATGAGAAATATTTGATTAACAACTCTTGTAACATAAACACTGAAACCCTTACAACAACCATTTCAATTAGACGTCCATTAGAAGGCATTGAGAGCAAGTTAAGAAGGGCTGGGAATGGGGACTGTCAATACCTGAACCTTTGCAGGTGTAGGAAATGGTATGTGATGTACTGCAACAATGACAAATGTGAAACAGGCCAGAGGTGTACATACTGCTGGAAAGCTGGTGGCATGTTACACCTCCGATGACCTCTGATACCTCACCGAATAACCGAATTTCATACAATCTTACATCATCCAAATAAGACTAAGGTTCTGCTTTTTGACAGCCTTAATAAACTACAATATACTCAGACTAACTTATAAATCACAGATAAAAATAATATCCCATTTAAAAATTTACCTCTGTCAAATAAATGGGTCTGTTTTGACTTGTACTTTAGTGTCTGACTTTACATACAACAAATAAAATCAAAATTATACCAGACACTTTCTGGGCTTGAAAAATCTCTGAGTTACTAACCTCAACTGAAAGGAAAGCCACAGGGAATACATATTTCATCCCAATTAGAATATGGCTTGCCCTCCACCACTACTTCAAGGAAACCCCTCACAGGCTTGCAATCAATAATGAACAAAATCTGCCACTTTATAACTTATTGCTCAGATATGAGCACCACTGTACCCTACTGCAAAATGCAAAGTTGCTGTCCATTCTACAGATAGCTGAACCCCTCCTTAGATACTGTCTAGTCAAACTCCTTATACAAAGCATCTTCAACTAATTGTTTGACAGGTATATTATAAAGCAGAGGTGTTACAAATTCAGATCCATGCTAACACATGCAGTGGCCATTCATATGCTTTGTGCCCCTCAAAAATGTAGCAAACATAGCTTTTCAGTCATAGGTCTGAAAATCTGGAAATCCTTATCCCATGACAAAAGATATTTAGATGGTTGCTTAAATTTTAATTGAATGTATCCTTTGTTGACTGTGTTAGTTCCACTATACTAGTAACCTCTTTTCAGGGAAAATTCAAGGTGTTTTTTTATACTACTAGAGGAAATTTGTCCAGGATATTAGGGAGCTTACACTACTTATCATTGTTTTGAGTGGAAAACATTTGGAAGAGTACTTCCATTTTCCATTCGAGGCACAGAGGTGGCCTGGAGAAACAGGGAGGCAGATGGAAAGAGAAGGAGATGATGGAGTAGTGAAAGAAATGAAGGAGAAAGCAAATATTGAGACCAGAGAATGTGTGCAGGATGCTGAGGAAATCTTTGAAAGAAACAGAGGAAACACTTCAAAGAAATAAGAACAAATACCTCTTTATTCCTTATACATCCTTATTCTCCCTTCCTCACTTACTTCTTTACTGCTATCTATTCTCTCCATTGACTTTCTGTCTAAATATACCATAAAACCTGTTTTTCCTTCACTTCATATTGCAGTTCCTATTTGCAGTAGTCTAACTTACTTCATTTCTCTACAAACTGTCTAAAATTTCTCTGTCATATACCTTGTATAGATTTTTAACCAATGTTTTTATATTATGCTTAATTTGTTATAATTATTTAAACTGCAGGTGGTTTTGTTTTATTTCTGAAGACTGTAAAAGTATTGTTCTTAAAATGTCTTGTAATAATTTGGAAGTTTTCTCCCTGGGCCTCTTCTGAAAATGAGTTCCTATTCAGTCGGACGTTCCTTGTAATCAAATGTCAATGAATACATGAATAAATGAATGAATGAATAAATGAATGAATTAATTAATTAATTAATCAATAAAACCTATTTGATGGAGATGAGTCTGCAAATAATGGATGTATAATTATAACCCTCGAGTTGGGAGAGTTGCTAGATGATTTACTTAAAGAAATGGTGGTGCAGTGAGCCAGAAAATGAAGCAGATGTTTCCTGGAGGGACATTATGGAGAAAATACAAAAGGAGGATGCAGAGACAATCCTGAGTAACAGTGGTGAGATGGAAAAAAAACATAAGCAGGGAAAGCGAAAGAAGGAAAAAGTGGAGTAGAAGAAAAGAAGCCAGAAGAAAATGAAAACAGAAATAAGTTGTAAGTATTCAATGTAAAGAAGACAAAGAAATGGACAGGTATGATGTGTAGGGCAATTAATAGCTTCTTTGGGTGTCAGAGCATATGAGGTAAGGGCATATAGTCTTCTTAACAAAGAGATATTTTGTGGAATTATATTTGAGACTGTTTTTCAATGGAAAATTTTCCTGGACAATATGAAAAAAGAAAACTGTAACCCATGGAATCTTTATAGGATAAAAGTATTTAACAGGGAAACAAAAATAAAAGAAGATTCATGTACAATTTCAAACAGAGATAGAAACAAAGACTTTGAAAGGACATTTGAAAGCTTTATGTAATGAAGTACTGGACATTGCAAACGTTTGTGACAAAAGGGGTTTATGGACTGGTGGTTGGGATTGTAATATTCTGCTAAAAATAGAAATAAGAAAATAGTCATGGGATAGCATGATTAATGTGTAGGGGAATAGGGATGTTGAAAAATACTGGGGACAACCCAAAACATGTTGTTGTTTTTTTTTTTTTTTTTTTAGAAAAGAAGAAAATTTGAAAAGTAACTGTGACAAAAGAAAATGTTATATTTATGGGGAATGGGTCATGATACAAAAAAAATAATAACTGAAATGTTATAAATGTATTAAAATTGGACATTTTTGGGTGGATTGCAAAAATGAAAATAACAGTAAGGAAAAAGAAAAAGAAAGAAGAGAAAATGAAAAAAGAAAATACATTTTAGAAGTAGTAGACATGGAAGAAAATAGATGAGAAAAATAATAATAAAGAGGACACAGAAGAAGATTCTGAAATAAATGAAGAAGACATAAACTGTGAGGTAGCAAAAGGGAAAATGTTATTGGTAAAAGGGTAAAAGAAAAAGAGAATTTAAAGGGATAAGTACAAAGTAAAAGAGAAAAGAGATGAAAAAGAATAGATCCAGCACTGACGTTTGGGGCTTGGTATAATGGTTGAGATGTCTGATTCACAGACCAAGGTACAATGTTTGAGTCTCACCTTTGGGAAGGAAATGTATTAGGCTTAGAATGGCTTTTTAATAAAGCTAGCTTAAAAAGCTATATGCTTATGAAACCATGCATCTAAAGGAAAATGAACATTTTAGAGTGTTTTCTACAAATATGAATAGATGTAATTATATTAGAAGACACTATTTTTTTTAACAAAAGAAGAAAGATTACAAGTAGAGAAACTTTAGAGAGGATAGATAATCTGGAATTTGGGAAATGAGATATGTTCTGGAATAGTCACATGCTGTAGAAATACAGTAAAGATATTAGATGTAACTTTAGGAAATGGGAAGATTAGCCATTGCAGATTTAAAATGGAAAGAACAAGTATATAGAATTATAGCATTATGGGCTTATAAATGTAAAGAAAGAGAAAGATTATTTTATCAAATTTTAGACTATGTGGGGATAAATATGAATATTATAATAACAGGATACTTAAATTGTGATTTAAGAGGCAAGAGTAAAAAGGAAGGATATGATAAAAGAAAAAAATATTAATTATAAGATGTGGTAAGTTAAAATTCTGGGACAAAAATTCTTGGAATTACAAAAGTGGATATGTATAGAACTGAAATATGTTATTTTATAGTAACAGAATGTTTAGTTCTAGGAGAAAGGGATGAAATTGAAACAGGATTCTCTGATCATCTTGCAATATGGCTAAAGATAAAGGAAAACATGGAATATATACAAACGGGTAAAATGAATAAAAAAGGATAAATGAGAAAGTATGGAATGAAGAAGGAAAGAGAGTAGTAAAACAGTTATGTGAAAATCATATTACTATGAAAACATTTTATAAAAACTGGCCTGGATGGTGGATGACATTTAAGGCAATGTATAAAACATGTTTTTTTACAGTGGCAGTATGATGTGAGAAAAGTAGAGAAATAAATATAATATATAAAATAACATATTTATGCATTGGAAGATTTAGAACATAGTGGTAGAAAGTACTTTGACAAAGAAAAAGAATTAGAGGAAAAAATCAAGAAAAATGCAAGAATTGTTATATAAGCAAACATATTTTTACAAGGAAAAAGAGGAAATATGTCAAGTTACTCAAGCAGATTAGAAAAGGAAGATATTAGTGTAATGAGAGAAATATAAAATGTAAAAAGAGATATAGAAAGAAATTCAGGAAAATATTGTGAATAGTGTAGGACAGTATGTACAAGAAAGGTTTAAAGAAAAAAAGGTAGTGAAAAAATCATGGAAAGTAAAAACATTAACAGAAAAAGAAAATAAAGAGTTGGAAAGGGAGATCTCTTTAAATGAGCTATCTGAAGTATTAGGACAAGTTACTATTGGTTTGTCTGCAGACCCAGATGGAATATGGTATGAAATGTATAAAAATTTAAGGAATTGGTATATATATATATATATATATATATATACACACACACACACACACACACACACACACACACACACACACACACACACACACACACACATTTTAAAGATGGTTAAATGAAGGTTTTATATATAAAGAACTATGTAGTGGAATACTTAAATTCATATGGAAGAAGGAAGACAGAAGAGAATTAAAAACTGGAGACCAAGAGTATTAAATAATAATGATTATAAGGTATTTATGAAAATAATACAAAAGAGATGTGAAACTGAATTGGAAAATATTCTGGAAGTTAGTATGTATAGTATAAAGAAGAATAGTTGTCAAGAGTTATTAGTAACAGAGAAATTGTGGATGATATTGTGAACAGAAATGAAAAAACAGACATCATGATAGGATACCGTAATAAGGCATTTGACAGAATTGGACATGAAATTCTATGGGTAATAATGAAAGAATATAATTTAAGTGAGAATGCTAAGAAATTATGTATGTCAGCATATACTAATAATAAAGTAAAAATACTTGTAATTGGCTTGTTAAGCCAAGAGGTAGATATAAAGAGTTGTGTAAGACAGGGATGTCCAATGAGTAGTATATTCTTTGCATTAGTTTTGTATGTGATAGTATGTGAAATAAATTACAAAATGCAGGAAGTAGGGTATATAACACCTGAAGGTTAAGAAATTCCAGTTCTGTTAACATATCCAGATGACATTATAATAGTTGCAAAAAACAAAATCTGGATAAAAGAAGTAATAATTTGTACATATGATAGGGATTGTTTTAAATAAAGAGAAAAGTAAAGGTTTAGATTATTTAGTAAAGATCAGGGTATGTATTTTACAATAAATTAAATTTCTGTGTTAGGTATAAAATGTGGGATAAAAGATCTATGTAGAATTCAATTGGTAAAAGCAATAGAAGAATGAAGAAATTAGAAGTTATGTACTCACCATAACGTTCCATCTGAGTAGGTGACTTCATTCGGATGCAACCTGTGGGTATCGGATCCGACCTCGGATCCGAGCCGGCAATTCAAAAGCTTAGGCTCCGAGCTCCTAGCTCCTCCCTCTTACCCATAACCCCTTGCCACGCCCTGACTGACCTCAGATTGAGTTTGCCTCAAATACTGACCACAGTATACTAAAAAAACAGCATAAATACTCGCTCTATAAAGGTCAGGGGGATGGAGGGGGGGATGGTTGCATCCGAATGAAGTCACCTACTCAGATGGAATGTTATGGTGAGTACATAACTTCTAAATCTGAAGTAGGAAGACTTCATTCGTCTGCAACCTGTGGGACAGAGTCCCTAGCTACCTGAATCTTGGGCGGCCATCATGGAAGGATGTTCCGGAGCACCGCTGAGCCAAAGGATGCTCTTCCTCTAGAAACAACATCCACCTTGTAATGAGAAATAAAAGTATGAGGCGAGGCCCAAGTAGCTGCCGCGCAGATATCATCCAACTAAACACGGACTTAAAGGCGGCTGACGAGAAACTGCCCTAGTAGAATGAGCCGTAACCCTCTTAGGAGCAGGTCTGCCTGAAGTGTCATATGCCTGCAATATGCAATTAGCAATCCATTTAGACAGAGTGACTTTAGACACTGCTTTACCCAGAGCAAATTTAGCAAAGGAAACGAACAGCTGATCTGATTTCCTGTGGCCAGCTGTCCTGTTAATATAAAACGTAATTGTCTATGAACATCCAATGAATGCAATTTGTATTCCCTTTGTTTGAATACTTGGGAAAAAGACAGGCAAATTGATTGACTGGTTAATATTGGATTCAGAAGAGACCTTCGGAAGAAAAGATGGATTGGTCCTGAGGCACACCCTATCAGGGAAGAAAGAAAGGTAAGGCGGTTTGACACAAAGAGCCTGAAGCTCAGACACCCTTCTGGCTGAAGTGATAGCTACCAGAAAGACAGTCTTCCAGGAAAGGAATTTTAAATCAGCAGAAGCTGCAGGCTCGAAGGAGGAGCAGTAAGGGCCTGCAGGACTAAAGACAAATCCCAAGGCGGTACAACCTCCTTGACTGGAGGCCTTAATAAAAACTCCCTTTGAGAAAGGATTTGCATAATTTCGCTGTCATAAGGGGAGCTGTATCCTGTCCAATGTGATAATGCGATATAGCCAATTGTACTTTAATCGTGGAAGAACTGGCCCCTTGATGAAAGAGGTCTGTTAGAAATTCAAGCACCGCAGAGATAGGTGCTGAAAAAGGATCCACCGTTCTCTGCCCTGCCCATATAGAGAACCTCTTCCATTTACTCCGATAAACCTGTCTGGTAGAAGGTTTATGAGCAGCCACCAAAATTGCTTTGACCGGTGAAGAGATACCGGGAGTCCTAATTAAGGTTGGAATTGGAGCAGCCAAGCTGTCAACTTCAGGGTCCGCAGGTTGGGAACTGGCATTCCCAGAGGGTGAGAGATGAGATCCGAAATTGGATCCAGAATCCATGGTGGATTGATTTTGTGAGACCATAGCAGGGGAACCAAGGTTGTCGAGGCCAGAATGGGGCAATGAGAATCATTCTGCTCCCAAACTGTTGGCTTTCTGCAGAAACCTCTGCATCAGAGGAAGTGGAGGGTAGGCATAAAGGAGACCGGGAGGCCAAGCATGCACCAGAGCATCCCTCGGGAACTCCCCTGGTGGGGGAAGTAGAGCGAAGAAATTGTCGCATTTGGCGTTTGAGGGAGAAGCAAACAGATCGCAACAGGGTTGCCCCAAACGGCAAAAATCTTCTTCGCTACTTGAAGGTTTAGGGACCACTCGTGTGGAGAAAGGATGGTGCGACTGAGCTTGTCCGCAAGGATGTTGGACTTTCCCGGAATGTGCGTTGCTATCAGAAAGCGCTTGGTGGAAATTGCCCATTCCCAAACTCTCATGGCCTCTCGACAAAGGGGATAAGACCTGGTTCCTCCTGCTTGTTGATATACCAGACTACGGACATGTTGTCTGTCTGAATCGCAATAGTCCCTGTAGGAAGAACGTGGTGAAGTGCTTGCAACGCTAGGAGCACCGCCTCATTTCCAGGACATTTATATGCAATGATGTCTCTGTGTGATTCCACGTGCCTTGGACAATCTTTCCCGCAGAATGCCCCCCCCACCGAGGCAAGAAGCGTCCGTGGACACTGTGGCTCGGGAAATGCAGCGCAAAAAGGTCTTCCTGCTAGGGGCCCCGGAGAAAGAAGCCACCACAGAAGGGAGTCCCTGCACGCTCTGCTGACCGCAATCGGAGCGTTGAGAGACGAACAAAGAGGAGACCACTGAACTTGAAGGGTCCATTGAAGAACCCGCATGCGAGGCGAGCATGAAGTAGAAGCGGATAGCTGCCGCCATAGAACCTAGGGCCCTCAGGACCAAAGCTGCAGTTGGTGACGGTTGAAGGATTGCTGTCACATGACACCTCAGGCTGACGATACGGTCTGGGGTGAGGAAGGCTCGCATTGATCTGGTGTCTAGTCTTCCTCCTATGAAATCTATAATTTGAGTTGGATTCAGGAAAGATTTCTCCCAGTTGATCGCTATGCCCAGCCTTGGTGCTAGTTGAAGGAAGTAATCCCTGGCTGAGCACAGAAGATGCCTTGATGATGCCGTCAGGAGCCAGTCGTCCAGGTACGGAAAGACCTGTAATCCCTGGAGCCTCAGGTGGGCCGCTACCACCGCTAACACCTTGGTAAACACCCTGGGGCTGAGGTGAGACCAAAGGGGAGGACCCTGAACTGATAGTGACTGGCTCCCAGCCGGAAGCGAAGAAACCTCCTGGATCGCCTGTCCATCCGAATGTGGTAGCACGCATCCTTGAGGTCTATGGAACACATCCAGTCGTTCTCCCTCAACAGGGGAGTATAGATTGCAGGGTGACCATCCGGAACTTTGCTTGGTTACTGACAGGTTCAACAGGGAAAGGTCTAAAATTGGTCTTAAGTCCCCATCTTCTTTGGCACCAAAAGAACCTGGAGTAAAACCCTAATCCGCTTGATCTGGGGACGCTGGATGGCTCTTTTCCTAGCAGCTGCACGATTTCGAGCTGCCGCCTCCCTTTGATCGGGTGGAACATCTGGGAGGCTGCGAGATTTGGGGATCTTGATTAGGGGTATTGAATATCCTCTGGATATGAGTCAAGCACCCAACTGTCTGTTGTTATGGACTCCCAAGAAGTCAGGTGCATCAAACCGCCCCGACTGCCTCCAGAGACGGACAGCCGGGCAACCCTTCAGGGCTGCTGCGTGGGTCTCTCAGAGAAGGTTCTCTGGACCCAAAATTGCCAGGAGCCCCTGCCTCTGGCACGACGACCTCCCGTCCTCCTCTGCCACGGAAGGACTGGTTATCCGGAGCAGGTTGGGACTGCTGCACTTCGGAACCACATCTTCTTCTGTCCCTTTTGGTTCTTAGAGAAGGACCTCTGGGGAGCTGAGAAGCGGACTCCGACGGCAGACAGCGTCTTCCGCCCTTTTCGCTTCTGGACAAGTGTCTCGCGAACAGTCTTGCCAAATAAGGCAGAACCATCGAAGGGCATTCGAAGGTCGCCTTTAAGGGCTCAGCAAAATCACAATGGCGGAGCCAGGCCTGTCGCCTCATGACAAGGCCTGCTCCGCTGGCTCTAGCGGCTCCCTCAGTAGCATGAGACAGCAGCCGCATAGATGTATTGGATACAGATCTGAGAGTGGCCATTCGGGTGGAATAAACCTGCTTATCCTCACTCGAGATGGACTCGGGGAGATGCAGCGTGCTCTTTAATCAGATCTCGCTGCATCCTAATGACATCGCCATGTAGTTCAGCGCTCTCAAGGAGAAGGTCGCTGAACTAAACACTCGCTTCCCAATTGATCCATCGAACGGGACTCCTTGCCCGGAGGATGGACGGAGGGACTCTCCTGGGCCAATTCCCTCTTCGTGGCTGCAGCCATCATCATGGCATCTACTGGGGGACCCTTACTCCAGTGGGTGCGGTCTGATGGAGGAGAAAGAATGCGGTCCGGCGCTTTGGGATAGGCTCAATGGTGTCCGGATCCTTCCACGCCCTGATAGATATAAGATCTACCAGGGGGTCAGCAGGAGGGACACCCAAGAGGTAGAAGGGCCCGCCTCGAATGCCTCCAAGAACACAGACTCGTCCGAAGAAGCCTTGGGGCAGACCACCCCTGATCCTTAACATCTCCATGATGTCTCCAAATGAGACGCCCTCAGGGGGTGACCTAGGGAGCCTTCCCCTTCATCCAAGTCCGTGTCTTCAGTGACGGACTCAGGGGAGTCCATGTGCCTCCTCTTGCACTTGCGCTTCGAGGTACTTCATCGGGGCTGTCCGAGGAGTACTCTTCAGCAGATGGATGTTCCAAGGGAACCACTTGGGACATCGAGGCGGGCTGTCCCTGGGACCGGCTGGTGGGGCCTGGCCCAACTGCAATGGAGTGCGGGATGGAGCCGTGGCAGGGACCGGGTCCGGATGTCCTCGACAGTGCCCTTTCCATAACGCTGAAAGCCGAGGGGAGCCAGCTTCTCTAAGCCCCGGAGCCGACCCCCACTCGGATCCGACGACGGATCGAGTCGGAGCCGAACCGCCGGATCCGAGACCAGTGTGCTCCGACCTGGACGGAGCCGAAGACACACCAGCTCCTCGGATCCGAGGCTCGCCCTCGGCTCCGAGGTCGGGTCCGGTACCAAGCACTCAAGGGATGGACGGATCCGAGGTGCGCCGACCTATCAGATCCGACCCACCCCCGGATCCAAATCTGCACGGCGCCGAAAGCTCCGAACCCGTGGTATGGGTCGGAGAAGGAGCTACGGGGGCGAAAAAAGGGGAGCACTCCCATTTGCATTTGGGCCTGGATGAATTTCCTCATCATCCGGTCCATATCAGCTTCACTCATCGAAAAGGTCGATCTAGAGGAGGCCACCGAAGCGGACCTAGAGAACCGCCTCGGAGACCTCCTGGAAGGGCTAGCCTCCTCCTCCTCGGGTCCAGGAGAGAACCGAGGGGAGTGGAGCCGAGGAGGAGGAAAGCTAGAAGGCACAGGGGAAGCCGCTAGATGGAGGGAGCCGAGCTGGAAGCTTCGGCTCTCCTCTTGTGGTGCTTCTCCTGTGCCTCTCCTTCTGTCTCTCCCTACTAGAATCCTTCCCTCCGGCATTTTTAAGGGAGGTTGAGTCCCAGCCGGAGGGAGAACTGACAGCAACAAGTTGTTGACTGGAGGGCAGAGGTCAGCAGTATCTGGGGGTAAAAGACCCGCCAGCACTAACTTCGACCTCCGTTCCCTTAAAGCCCGGAGGTTGAACCCTGCACAAATGGTACAACCAGAAGACAGGTGTTCAACCCCAAGATGCGCTTACAGTGTGGCCATCTGCTGGGGACAGCTTATGGCCACACTCACGTGTATTGAAAGACAGCCTTAGGGGCTTCAGACATAACACCTAAGGCCTAAACACATACAGAAACACACAAAACTAAAAACCCGAAATTTAACTAAAGAGGGAGGGAAAGCCTTAACCACACACACACACACACACACACACGTACACACACATTTTAAAGATGGTTAAATGAAGGTTTTATATATAAAGAACTATGTAGTGGAATACTTAAATTCATATGGAAGAAGGAAGACAGAAGAGAATTAAAAACTGGAGACCAAGAGTATTAAATAATAATGATTATAATATATTTATGAAAATAATACAAAAGAGATATGAAACTGAATTGGAAAATATTCTGGAAGTTAGTATGTATAGTATAAAGAGGAATAGTTGTCAAGAGTTATTAGTAACAGAGAAATTGTGGATGATATTGTGAACAGAAATGAAAAAGCAGACATCATGATAGGATACCGTAATAAGGCATTTGACAGAATTGGACATGAAATTCTATGGGTAATAATGAAATAATATAATTTAAGTGAGAATGCTAAGAAATTATGTATGTCAGCATATACTAATAATAAAGTAAAAATACTTGTAATTGGCTTGTTAAGCCAAGAGGTAGATATAAAGAGTTGTGTAAGACAGGGATATCCAATGAGTAGTATATTCTTTGCATTAGTTTTGTATGTGATAGTATGTGAAATAAATTACAAAATGCAGGAAGTAGGGTATATAACATCTGAAGGTTAAGAAATTCCAGTTCTGTTAACATATCCAGATGACATTATAATAGTTGCAAAAAAAATCTGGATAAAAGAAGTAATAATTTGTACATATGATAGGGATTGTTTTAAATAAAGAGAAAAGTAAAGGTTTAGATTATTTAGTAAAGATCAGGGTATGTATTTTACAATAAATTAAATTTCTGTGTTAGGTATAAAATGTGGGATAAAAGATCTAAGTAGAATTCAATTGGTAAAAGCAATAGAAGAATGAAGAAAACATTTTTTTCTGGAGAATATATAAACAATAATTCAGAAAAAACGGTTTATTTGTTAAAATTAGTACTGATGGGAAATATCATACTTAGCAAGTGTATTTATGTTGGCAAAAGTATTTGAAAAGAAATTAATGCAGATTTTTTTTTCATTTATATGGGGTTCGAGTTTATGCCCAGTAAATAGAATTTTGTATGTAATTTAAAAAGAAGGAAGTTTATGGTTAATTAACCCAGTGGTATATACTGCTTCATTAAATTTGTACAATGTGTTAAAGTTGATAAATGAAAAAAATGAAAGATTAATAGTAAAATTTTATAAATATAAGTATAATAAATGTTGGGGTATGGTAAAAAAGAATAAATGAGAAAAAGTGTGCATAAACAAACACATAAAATATTACCAAGATAAAATATTGTTGTGGAAAACAAAAACAGATGATACAGAAAAAGTTAGAAAAGTTTGGTGCAAGAATGCAATGATACAAAACATTATTATGTAAAACCATGGGAAATTCTAACAGATAAAAAAAATTAAAGCTGTAAAAATAAGAAGTAAATGGTGTAATCAGAAAGTAGAATCTCAAGATTTTTTTGTGGGAACTGGTAACAGATAAATTGCCAGGAAAAGTAAATATGCCATATAAAAAACAAAAGTGATAGAATATGTTTACACTGTAAGGAAAAAGAAACTAAGGAACATGTGTTTTGTAATGTGAAACAGTAAACATGTTATTGGGAAAACTATGTAAAGACAATTTTTTGAAGATATAAAAAAGTGGATAAAATAAACATGGATATGATTCAATATGGATATTATAAAAATAGAAGTATAGAATATGTTAAAACAGATAAAAAGTTATGTATGGAATGAAAGAATAAATTAAATTAGGTTTAATGATAAATGGATTTTAGTAACAATATTAAGTAAAAATCAGATGGTGATTATGAAAAAGGAATGGGGCTCTAATTGGCATGAAAGTTTAGCATGATTGTAAGGAAAAGTCTGAATATATGAAAACATATTTGTATATTTAGCATTGTCGCCTCACAGTTAGATGTTGCCCGTTCGATCCTCAGTTAGAGCATCTTCTGTGTGGCGACATGCGTGAATGGGTGTTCCTTCATTGAAGGTTGTGCATTAGGCCCGGCAAGCCAGCACGTAAAACTCTACTGCCAATCATTAGCGGACCGAAGTTCCGCTGTGGCGACCCCTAACTGGGAAAAAGCCGAAAGACACAAACAAACATACATTTGTAAATATTTAAATATTTGAACATTTGTAAATATTTTGTAAATGAGAGTTATTTTTGTATGTAAATAAAGGACCCATACTCTTTTTGATAACTGCTGTGGGATCTTTGAATTCCACCTGTGCTACCACAAACACATATAGGTTCTTATGTTCATATGTGTGTCCTAGACTAATGACCACTAGGGCCTTTTTAAGCCTAGTAATGCATCCCAAATCTATGAAACGTTCTGGTATCCTTGATAAGTGTAAGCAGGGGCTTGCAAGCTGAAACATTTATGAATAGGGTCTTAGTTTAATATCCTACCCAAAGGACAGCAAACTCAGAAGTGTAACACCCCCTTATGCTGCATTGCAATGTCAGCAATCTCTCTATCTGTTGAGGAAATAGAACACACAGCCTTCTAAAGGCAAAGGTGAGTGTGCTCTCTGTTGCACTACTGACACTTAACTTTTGAAAGTCCCATAAAAATACACATGGATGGTGCAAGATGTCCCCATAATAGCAAAGACAAGATGCAAGATGTTGCTCCCTCTAGCTGGTACTCTGACTAATTGTTATAGGGTGTTTGTATTGAAATTAACCAGGGATCTCTGTGTGTGCACAATAGTTGTGGTGGTGCAGGTTTCACAGTCCATAGGTGGATAGTTTATATCACCTAGAAAAATGCTGTTGGGTTTAATACTGAGTAATTTCAGTTTCTGCAGATAGAAGTTCTGGCTTTCTTGAGTCATAACTGGAGTTCTATAGCTAACTAAGATATGGTATGGGACATTTCTACTTGGGATTTGGGCTTGAAGAAGCTCTGGTATCTCATGCTGCTTTACCAGCCTTGATGTGAATCTCTTCTGGGTGAAGACTTGAGTTACCTCCACATTTTTTCCCTGCCGTGCAGTAGTTGATCTATACATGTAGAAGTAGTTATACATCAGTACAGCTGGAATGCTCTCCTCCATATTAAACCATGTATGAGTCACTACACAGGTGTTCTATGTCCTCCAGGGTGAGGAGGACTTCAGGGGGTATGGAAGTTTTTGTTTAGCATCCTAGTACTGATCAGCAAAACCTTCATATTTTCTTTTGATTTCTTCATTATGTAGGTCAGTTTATCAAGTTACCATTAGCTGAAAAAAGACACTATGGGGGGGAGGGGGCAATGTCTTTGAAATCAAACCCAAGTGTAGACTGACGCAGGCCAGACCCTCCATGTTGAATATGTGTGGTTTGTCAATCATATCATCCTAGAATTAAAAATATTGGACCCCCTTCGAATGACACCAAAAGCTAAACTAATTATTGCAGTCAGTTATTTTTTGCTGATTTTGTGGCATCATCCTTGGGGAAGGTAGAATGACACTTGATGCTAGGATCATATGAACCTGGGACATATACCCAGGGTTTCAATAAACTCCATGTAGGCTTTACACAAGGACATGGAGTTTACAATTTAGCATGATGAGCAGCACTTATTGCATATTCATGCAGCTCATAGCACTTACACAAATACAAACAAGGCTTCATGGCCAGCAGGAGTTTCACCAGTCAGAAAACCATGCAGAGCAGCATAATCACAGAAAGAGAATGCATTCAAACTTGCTTATGAGCAAACGTGCTCTGCGAGATTGCACAGATAGCCACAATGACTAACAGGAATAGAAATACTGCCATAGGATCAGTAATGACACATTACAAAAAAGTGTACTTAGTGCACTGTACAAAAAAATTATTTGAATAATTAAATAATGGAGGGTGTGGGTTAAATGGGAAGGGCAAATACGAGGAAATGTGCACTGGGCAGAGAATGTGTGCTGATGGAAATTCGAGTATAATAAAAATGAATAAAGTGTAAGAGGGCATGGTAAATATGTCAATATCTCCAAAATCGGATAAGTACATTTATGTACACTTTCATTACAAGCAGGTAGCATAACATTAAGCACATATGTAGATACCTCAGTACGTACTGCTGTTTACACCTAGTGAGCAAGTAAATTATGATATAAACACACATTATAAAATATATGTGACGGTCACACAAGGTTATATGTCAATGAAGGTGAATGATTGTTATATAAACATCATTGGCATGCTCACTGGTGAGGATATTTATCAAGTATGGTATTTAAATTAGGGGTATGTGCATACTCTGTAGGTCTGAAAATTGACTTGCTTAAAAATGACTGATATGTCACCATAACTTGCAAATAATCATGGACACATAGTAACAGTATCCTGGACAAATGTAGAGAGAAACAGGCAAAATCTTGGGCACGTTTACAATATTATGACCATTAATCTAAGGCATTGACAGATTATGCAAGTGTAATGAATTATACATGTTTTTCTGGAACTAACGTGTACAACTGTAATGATTCTCAATATTCTATAGGTGGAATTCACCACCCTTTCCTCAAAAATAAACAATTTTTGGAGGTTTTAAGAGGGACAGTGTTAAAAGTGGAGTTGAAATCATTGCTGATCATATCCAGTCGATAGGTTTCATGACACATAAGCCACAATCACCACGTGCAAGAATCAAACCCATGCCATCAATGACATTAGTGAGATGTGTATTTGCTGGGTCCAACACAGAAAGACATCTACTAGAACACTTGAAAGGGAAGTCTGCACAGTCAAATCCTAATAAGTATTCATCCCAAATAATGGTTGTGTATGGACTACCAGATATGTAGGAACTCACTGTGTCAAATGTGATACACTTAGCTAAAGCATCCCTGGCTGATGTAGGTATCAGCCATATGGATAGCAACACATACAAACACCACACTATTATGAGTGGACTCCCAACACACAGCTGTATCTGACACATATAATATGAATGGATATTGTCTGAACAATCTGCAATTGATGTATGAAATAAGAAGGTATCCATTATAATGAACAGTAAAGCAGTATGTGAGAGGGATGGCAATGCATCAACTACACCCATGAGCACAAAAAAGTAGAGCAGTGTAAAGTGAAGCTGTCACTGTAATATTGTACACCTAACAAGCAATACTTGGAGCACCCACTACAAGCACATGTCAAAATTCAAGACGTGGCACATCCATCCCCCACTCTGGAATTATAGATAAACTCAATAAATTAGGTATAAATTCCTATGTCACAAGATGGGTTGCCAACTAGCTCACTGACAGAACCCACACTGTGAAAGTAGCAGACTCCAAATCTGACATCAAACCAGTGACAAGTGGAGTACCACAGGGTTTGGTCCTGTGTCCTTTCCTAATTGGTATCTACTTCTCTGAAATACAGGCTAACATAGATGGTCTTTGGCTAATGAAGTTCGCAGATGACTGCAAACAAGTAGCCATAATTGAAACTCCTAACGATGTGGACATCCTACAAAAGGGCCTCACTGAGACAGATGCCTGGTGTCAAAGCCATGGCCTCAAGCTCAATGCCAAAAAGTGCATTGTCATCCCTTTTGGTAAAAACTCTGTACCCATGAACTACCACATAGTTGGTACTCTACTTACCACTGAAAATGTGATAAGTGACCTTGAGACACAGGTGGACAGTAGTCACTCCTTTCATAATCACATTGCCACAGTTGTCAGGAAATCCTTCTATGTGGCACACTTCATCACAAAAGGTTTCTCATCCAGGAAAAAAGAGGTCATGGTTCCCCTCTACTCATCACTCATTAGACCCATTATAGAATACAATAGAATATTATTATTATTATATATATTAGAATTATATAGAATACAATGCTCCATTTGGTATGTACCTCACAGTACATCTACAACAACTGGAAAGGGTGCAGAAATACCTCACAAAGAGGATTACTGGCCTCAAACAGATGCCCTATGCAGACTGTCTCAAAAAACTCCAGCTTTACTCCGTCGCATATCGCCTATTTAGAGGCGGTCTCTGCCTAACATACAAAGCTATGTGGTAAAGCCAACCTCTAAAGAAATGCTCTGTGGTTGGCTTTACCACTTTTCCATTAGTGGTGTTTGGATTTTTCTTGGTTTGTTAACATACAAAGCTATATCAAACTCAGAGCTGTTGGACATGCTCTACTTAAAGAAATCCCAATCCCTCCGAGCTACACACTCTAGGGACTTAAACCTTGTCACCACAATAAACAGAATATGCAGGAGGGATAGCTTCCTGTCCCAGAGGCTTCCCATACTGTGAAACAAACTACCTATCTATATCAAACAAAGCTCCTCATTAGCACTCTTCAAAAAAAATCTTGATGATTGGATGGGAAATAGGAAATTCACCCCAGGGGTCACTTCTGTGCCTCTGCTCGACAAGGCCACACGAAAATAATTTTCTTGGGTGGCGAAAGCCAGGGTACCTTTTTGGCTAGGCTTATATAGGCCCTAGGGCCAATTGCCTAGTACCTACCTATGAACCTATGAACCTATGACCTCTGTCCCACTGACATTATCATTGAAACTGGTATACTGCCATTAAATCCTGACATACATCTATACATGCTCATACAAACTATCAAGTAGTAATACTGATGTGATCTAGTGGTATGTTCATGACGCAATACAGTCACACTATAGCAGTACATAGGCTACCACTGCACTTTATAGGTTCATATGTTCATAGCAGACTACTAGGCTAATGGCCCAAAAGCCAATACAAGCCTAGCCAAATTTAAATCAAATTTAATAATTTTCAATAGCTATGTGAATGAAGCCTGTGATATGCAATACTGTCTGCCTCTGTCCATGAGGGTCATGGGCACCACCTCAGGAGTTAATTTATGATTCACATCCATTCATCTAAGTAACACTTGAAAAGGGCCAGGGAATGGCTTTACATTACGTGAATGGGAAGCTTGTTCCAGAGAATGTGTAGTCTCTGCCAAACATATCTATCTCTCCAACATGATTTATTTATGTCAGAGGCTAGGTGAAGATCTTTAGAATGAGTAACCCTCATGCAGTTTGATTATAAATGTGTAACATTTTCATCAGGGTCACATTGGACACTGCCCTGTAGGCCAGACATGGATTACCCCTTAGTAGTCTGTAGGAGGCAGAATACAGTGCTACTGCTTTCAATCTTTCCATATAGGACTTGTTTTGTATAACCTATATCTTCCTGGTGAGAAATCTCGGGGTTTGCTTCACCTGTTGCAGATGTTTGGTGTGGTAAATGCCAGAGTGTGTATTGTACTCAATTATTTGTGTGATGAGGGCCAAGAACAATGGAATTATATTGTCCTTGGATCTGGATGCAATGCCCTTACTTATGGGTTGTACCACATCAAAGTACTTTCTCATTGCTGTGGACACAGGGTTGTTGAAGTTCAGATTATTATTAAATGGGTCTACTCTTAGGGTGGTGTTGTCTATATTGTAATTAGGTGGCGTATTTGCTTTACAAAATGGAATAATCATGATTTTGTTTTATGCATTCAGTTTCTCTCTATGGCTATGCCAAAAATCATTTGTGTGTGTCAATTCTTTCTGCAATATATCAGTATCATTCTTGTATTCAGGGATTGCCTCCAGTTTGCAGTCATCTCTAAACTTGGTCAGACAAAGATTGTCTAAATTTGCATTGACATCTGAGAGATAAATACTGAGCAGGAAAGGGCCTAGTACAGCATCCTGTGGTTTTCCCCTGGTGACTGACCTCTTGCTAGAGGTAAATTCACAAACTTAGATAGTATGTGTTCTGTTGGTGAGCCATTTTGCTACCCTGGCATAGGGCTTTATGCACTATTGAGAGTGTTTCTGTGTAACACCTGACTAGAGAATTTTGTCAAATACCTTGGCCAGGTCACGTTAGGTGGGATGCATAGTCTTTCCCTCATCCATGGCCTTGGTGATCTTCCAGACAAGCCAACCATATTTAACAGATATTATCTACCCTTAACCAATCTACCCTTAACCAATCACAACAGGTTTGTTTCTAGAATTTGAATATTAATTATGTCCTTGTTAATAAGGTTCATGATGAATATTTCCAGGGAATTACTAATTAGGCTATTTAGGTTTCTGTGTCTATAATTCCCTGTGTATGTTGATGGTCCCCCCTTGTGCAGAGGGATGACTGTTGCTATCAACCATTCTGACAGAACATAGCCTGTCTGGAGGCTGTGGTTACTTAGGGATACATAGGTTCATAGGTACATAGATTAGTAATAGGCTAACTGCCCTTGCGAGCCATTTTAAGCCTAGCCAATTATCCTTTGTGAGACTCAAACCCTGCACCTTGTGTTTGCAAGGCAAACACCTTAACCATTAGGCCACCCTCCCAACTGGATCCAAGCGGGTCTGATCTTGTCAGGGCCCATTGATGTCATGTTTTTAGACTTAGAGATGACAGAGATGACTTGTTCTTTTTGGGATAATACCCAGAGAAATGATGGCAGGAATATTTTGGGTGATGACTGGTGGAGACAGGGGTTTGATCTAAATCTGTCACCTAGCAGGTAATCTATTTCCTCTGGTTAAGTATGGGTGGTGCCATCTATAACAAACTCTGTGTATAGCTGGGAATTCCCCTTAAGCTTTCAGATGTACTTACAAAATGCTTTGTGACATCACCTTTAAATACAACATTGGGTATGAATCACATGCAACACAGTGAAACTGTTAACACAAGCATAAAACTCAATCTAGTTCATGGCATTACATCAGTTGTACAACATATGCCTATATGTTTGTCAGAGGAAATGTGTGGGTGAGGGCCCATACATCATATATGGACACATTACAACTGAGGTGGATGAGGTTCATATAGAACATTTTATGACAAAAATGCTGACATTCTCACAGTGCTGCTGTAGACCATCTGAGTAATCCTTGTAAATAGCAAAACAGTTGTACATACAATGAATTTCCCAAGGTTGCAAGTGAATCTGAACATATCATATGTTTGTGTGTATTACAACATGTGTATGAACCCAGGCGTATGTGCCTGTGTAATCAGCATGATGTAATATTGCTACATGTCAGATAATATTTACAGATGCTATGTATCACATGTGTACCTATGCCGTTCTGCAGCTGTCACTGTGATGGTTGAATGAGAACTGAGTAGAATGTTGATATACTCCACTGCAAGAACACATGCCTTAGTAAAGCAACAATATACTTAGCATCATCCCATGTCAACAGTGCTCAAGAGGCATATCACTACAGCTGTTATGGTGGGAACATGTAACCAAATGGCAGCAGCAGCCATCAATACATTAGTTCAAATCACTGATTGGAATACACTGTTGTAGGGCTACAGTACATCCACACCTCAACATAGCACATGTGGATGACAACAGTGATATGTGCAATCTTCAGAGGGTCATAAGGCATTACTAAGCTAATGAACAAGAGCAGATAAAAATCCTAGCCATTATTATACCATTTAAACCAAAATTGTTATATATATATGTATCGAAAGATATTAGGTGTATGTTTGTATGCACTTGATTTTATTATAGATTGCCACCTATAACAGAATTAGCAATCACACATCCAGTGGTCTGGAGATGGCTTGCACAGGGTAACATTGGGGCTCTGCTTTACAATGTGTGTATGCATCTTAGAGATGATGACATCCTCAGTGTACTGCAGCATGGATATCTGTTCAGAGGGAACAGGGAACACTGGATTCATGGGGTAGCATAAATTGCTCTCCTGAGTGGGAGCCAAATGAAAAGAGATAACCATACAATGACCATAATATACCACTATCCACACAGATACAAGTTGATTGCTGTCAGATTTGAACACAAGACCTGTGTAGGCATACACGCTGGATTCCATTCAATGTAAAACTAGCACCACCCCAGATGTCTGACTTTAACAGTGCCAAAGCACACTTTAAAGAGGATGACATTATTCTTCCCTGCTGAGAAGATGTCTTGGAGCAGTGCTTAATATCGATAAATTGTCTCCACACTAATAGTTGAATGAACACACAAACACATACTCAAATTGACCGCTGTGAGATTAGGACCCCTACCTATCTAGTTACATAAGCTAGAAATCACATTTTTTAATGCTAACACTAACACAGGTGTCTGTTTAATACTCTGAGAGTGCACTTTATAGGGGATGACTTCATCAGTTTATGCTGAGAACAAGATCTTGGGAGGATTATATGGCACAGATGTGGATAAACATTTCAGTGTAAAATTGTTTCCAGACTAATAGTTGAATGAACATACACACACTCAAATTGACTGCTTTGAGATTAGACCCCCTACCTATCCAGATACACCAACTATGGAACACAGTACTTAATGCTAGTGCCATGGCACAAGACTGACTTTAACTGTGTCAGAGTGCATGACATAATCAGTGTATACTGAGAAGAAGATGTTGGGAGGATGGTGTGATATAGATGTGTATATCCTGGTGTACAATTGTCTCTAGAGTGACAGCTGAATGATCATACACACATTCAAGTTGATTGTTGTGAGATTAAAACCCTTACCTATACAGTTAATCAAGCTAAAGAACATAGTACTTAATGTTAGCACCACTGCACATGTTTAACTTTAACCATATGAAAGTGCATATTATAAAGAATGAGATCATCAGTGCATGGTCAGAAGATGATGTTGGTGGTCAGTATGAAATTACTGTGGAGTTGTGTACCAGTGTAAAAGTATTTTCTGAATAATGCTTGAGAGAGGGCAGCAGAAGCTGCAGTCAAGTTCTTCTGATATGCATCCACTCAAGTTAACTGGCATGAGATTTCATCCTCTGCCTAACTAGTTATACTAGCTAGAGAACAGATTATTTAATGTTAGCACAATGGCACAAATCTGACATTAACAATGTCAGTGCACTTTATAGAAGATGCCATCATCAGTTTTTGGTGAGAACATGATGGTGTGATGGCTGTAGGAAATTGCTGTCAATACCTCTTCCCAACCCTTCTAACTCATTCTCTCTTTAAGCAGTAACAACTAACTATATAAAATCTTTACTCTCTAAACTCAAACCCTGCTCTCCCTCAGCTGACAATCTACCCTCCTATTTCCTACAGATTGCCTCTGAACCTCTGGCCTATCCTGTTTCAATCTTGATCAACTGAGCTATTTCTGAATCCTATGTCCCCACTATATGAAACAATTTCTTTACATTACCCTTTCACAAAGGTGGCAAATCCTCAGACATATCAAACTTCAGACCAAGTGCCATACTCTCTCTTCTCTCCAATATCCTAGAGAAATGCATTCACAAGCAGATAATGCATTACCTTCACCAGGGAAACCTTCTCACACCCACTGAGCATGGATTCTGTCCCAATCATAGTACAACTACTGCACTAATATCCTTCATCAACACAGTTTCTTTTGCTCATGATAACAATAAACTTGTCTCATGCCTGTTCCTTGACCTCTCTAAAGCCTTTGATACTGTTTCCCACCCTCTCCTCCTAGACAAACTCACTAACTTAAATTTTTCTCCCCTTACTATCTCCTGGCTCTCTAGCTATCTCTCTACCCACCAACAATCTGTCAAATGGCTCTCTGCACTATCCCCCCCTCTCACTGTACAAATGGGTGTGCCCCAGGGATCCATCCTTGGACCACTGCTCTTTAATATTTTCACCAACTTGCTGTACACCTCTTGTCCCCTGTCATCACTTGTACAATATGCAGATGACTCTACTGTTATAACCATTGCTGTCAACCCATCTGACCTCCACTCTACTACCCAGGCATCTTTCCACACCATTAAGACATGGCTTAGTGATAACAAACTAATTCTTAATCCTAAGAAAACTAAGCTCCTACTTTTCCACCCCAAAAACCTCACCAGTCTCAAAAGTACATTTACCATTTTATCTAGCAACAACACCATCATCTCAGTTGAACCTAGTAGTAAATTGATAGGGGTCACAACTGATGATCAGCTTAAGTTTGATCTACATATTACAAACTGCATAAAAAAAACTAATCAGAAACTTGGACACCTTTTCTGCAAAAATAAATACTTAACCAACACAGCCTGAAAAATTCTCTCTCATGCTTTACTACTTCCAACACTCCTATACAGCTGTCACATATTCACAAACCTTAACACCACACTTGTTTCTAAACTTGAAACTACCTACAAAAAGGTGGCCAGATTTGCAACAAACCAAACCTGAAAGTCTCACCACTGCTTATCACTTCAGCAACAAGACTGGCTTGATTTCCCTCACCTGCTCCAACTATATCAACTACAGATCATTCACTCCATCCTCTATTTACCTTCCTTCTGCCCTAGCATCTCTTCCATCATATCTAAATATTCCACCGCTAGGACTCTATGCAGCTCAGACCAAGAACTATTACACATCTGCAAACCCAAAACTAAAATTGGATGTCTTCTCTATAACTATAACCCAGCCACATCCTGGAACCAACTCCCTTTAGAAATAAAGTCCCTTCACCATAGCAAGAGTTTCAAATTAGCCATTAGAAAATACCTAATAAAAAATGGTCTTGCCACTGCAGTCATCCACCCTGAAACTACTATCATTCCATCAAATTCTCCACCTCCCTCTAAAATGTATCTTTATCCTTGTACTCCTACCTCTTCCTTCCTTGCAATACATTTGCTATTTAATACCCTCCCACTATTTCCTTTCCTCCCTCTCTAACCTATCTAGATGCAATCTGACTACCCCAAAATAACTAACTTTATCAAGTCTGTCTAATAGGCCACCTCTACTTTATTTCCTTCATATCTTCGTCTAACCATTTGTATATTTGCTTTCTAAACCCTAAAACAACTAGGTGCTATTCATATAAAATGATATGTAACTGGTTTCATAATCTTTTGCTGATTATAAATTATTTTATACTATGCATTTAAAATGATATTATAACAAGTTTCATAATTTTTTGCTGATTGTAAATTATTTTTGTAAAATTATTTTCCCTGAGGAGCTTTTCTCCCCGGGTCTCTGCTGAAAATGAGCCAAAAGCTCAGCCAGACTAACCCGGTTAACAAATGTAAAATAAATAAAATAAATAAATAAATGTACCGATGTAAAAGTATTTTCTGAATGACACCTGAGTGAGGGCAGCAGGAGCTGAAGATTCGGACTATACACCCAAACACTGAGACATACAGACAAAGACACAAGTTGATTGTTGTGCGATTCGATCCCCTACCTCACTAGTTACTTAAGATGGAGAGCACAGTACTTAATGCTCATGCCATCACAGACATCTGATTTTATCACTGTCACAGTGCTCTTTACAGAGGATGACATCATCATAGTGTCACAGGTGGTATATAGTGTTAAGAGACTTGTGTGCAAAGGCAAGACTTGGGATATGATTGTGTGATTGCAATTTGCCAAAATGTATTTCAGTATATCCTGGTAACCTATTTGAAAGAAGCTGTCATGAATGCATTTTGCAGAACTGAGCCATAAATGTACCTGTTTCTCAGGATATTGTTTTGATAACACATTCAGACAGATATAGACACATGCACACACTTTGGAAACACCGGTAATGCAAGGGTGGAGGTATGTGTCTTTATATTCAGATGAAATGATCTCCACATTCATAGACTTTACTAACAATATCAATGTAATATGATAATGGATGACCAATGCCCAATGTCAGGATAAACCCATACCAAATCAGCAATTCATTTATGGTCTATATTGCTGTAGTCTGCTTGACAATGGCCCAGATACTGATATGTCACTTGCAAGTGCATTACTGCAGTGCACACATGAATATCAGAAAGTATGTGTTCAGTCAAGCATACATGTCCCTACTCTTCTCTTGTGTTTATGAATGCCTTCCCATGTAATGGAAATAACTGCCAAGTAATCCAAGTAAGCCATGTTAACATTTTTTGACACAGCAAATCACCAAGAAACTGATTAGCATGGATGATGGCAAAGTGCTAGCGCATGCATGATTTGCATTTCATGAAATAAACTTGAACTTGTGAAGTAGTTTAGAAGTTATGTTATGGGAGAAATTGATGAAAGTAAGGTGATGTTCATGGTGTAGTCTATATTTTGTGGTGAGGCCGAAGTTTTTAGACATTAATAAGTGTTGCTTTTGCCTTCCCCGTTTTCATGCATTAAGCGCAGAGCAAATGTGGCTCCATGTTTAAGGTAAAAAGTATAAGATATAATTTGGTTCACCTTCCTTCACATAAATCGGCTAAGGGGTGAGGAGCTGCTAGCAGCACTCTGGATCGTACTGAGTATGGAAAATACAGCTGTTGCCTAGTTTTCTCCATGGCGCAAAATATAAGCACAGTGATCTCCTGTTTACAGCACAGGTAAGCCAGGGTTGAAATCCAGATTATTCTCTCTCTTTTTTTTTTTTTTTTGAAAATGTTGTCAGGATGACATTAGCTAAGTAAATGTGATCAAGACTGAAAATATGGCCATCAATGACTACACTAAAATGGTTAGGAGAGGGATAACACACTTAAGACAAGCAGAACAATGTTGGATAAATATGTGATATTTGTTGGGATGGCTGTCTCTTTAAATGCTCATTTTTTTTACCAGTATTCGATATATCTCCATGAGAACTCATAACCGGGGCAAATAGGTTCATAGGTTCATAGGTGTGTACTAAGCTAATGGCCCTGGAGACTTTACAATACTTGCCATAGAAGTGCCCTGGCATCATGCTGCTCAACATTATTTCCCAGTGCCTCTATCAACTAGAGCCACTGGAGTGATCCCCACGGTGAACTTTTTATTACTCATCTACTCATCAAGATTTCTCTTGAAGAGGGATAGTGAGGTGCTCTGCTTGACATGTATGAAAAGTTTATTCCAGTGCATGGGCAGTCTCTGAGTGAGGAACCTGTCCTCCCAGCATGTTCTGTTGATTGTAGTAATGAGGCTGATGTCTCTGGAGTATGTGGTGTGGAGGGATTGGGATTTCTTTAAATATATCATTTCTAACAGAGCTGGGTCAGGCATGGCTTTTTAAGTCAAGCAGAGATCGCCTTTAACTAGGCGATGTGAGACCGAGAATAGCTGGAGTCTTTTGAGGTTGTCTGTGTAGGACATGTGATTAACACCTAGAATCCTCTTCCTGTTCTACTTCTGTGGCCGCTCCAGCTGTTGCAGCTGTCTAATGAAGTATATGCCAAATGGGGTATTATACTTGATGATTGCTCTAATGAGGGAAGAGTAGAGAGAGATGATGACCTCTTTCTTCCTGGATGCAAAACCCTTGGTAATGAGATGTGCCACATAGAAAGACTTTCTGACCACAGTGGCAATATGGTGGTCGAAGGAGAGATTGCTGTTAACCTGCATCCCCAGATCTCTTATAATGCCTTCAGTGTTCAGTGGGTTCCCATTGATGTGGTAATTAGTGGGAACTTAGTTTTTAATAAAGGGGATGATGACGCTTTTTGTGGCATTAAGCTTAAAGCCATGGTTTCTACACCAGTCATTGGTCTCAGTGAGGCCTTTCTGTAGAATGTCTGTATCATTTGGGGTGTTAATAATGGCTCCCAGGTTGCAGTCGTCTGTGAACTTGGTCAGCCAGAGTCTCTTTGTGTTGGCCTGGACTTCTGACAAGTAAATGCCAAACAGGAGAGGACCCAGGACTGATCCCTGTGGGACTCCACTCATGACTGGTTGGCAGTCTGACTTGGAGTCTGCTACTTTCACATTGTGTGTTCTATCTGTCAGCAAATTTGCAACCCACCTAGTGATATAGGGATTGATGCCTAGTTTGGTGAGTTTATTAATAATTCCTGAGTGAGGAATGGAATCAAAGGCCTTGGCCAGATCGAGGTAGGCTGTATGCACTGCCTTACCTTCATCCACAGCCCTGGTGACTGACTCAAAGAAGTCAACCAGGTTGCACAGGTATGATCTCCCTTTCACAAAGCAAAGTTGCATGGAGTCTAGAGTTTGGAGATTTCCTATATCATTGTTAATCAGGTCCATGATGATGTGCTCCATAGCTTTACATATCAGACTCATCAGGCCAATGGGGCAATGATTACCAGGGTCTGTAGTCACTTCCCCTTTATGGAGAGTGATGACTGCAGCAGTGTGCCATTCAGTAGATAAAAAGCCTGAGGTGAGGCTGTGACTGAACAGGGCACACAGATGTGGTACCAGTTCACTTTGTAGTTAAAGTAGAAACACAGCTAAGGATATTATCAGGTCACATGAAAGCTATATTCTTGGCCTTGGACAATGCAGCTTTAACCCGTGCTGCAGTAATTCTGGGTGTCTAATATTCTTCTGGTATTGTGATTGGTCCTTTGGGAGGGGGGGTAAAGTTGGCACTGAATCTGTAGGCTAGTATTTTGGCAATATCTGTTGGCTCAGTATAGGAGGTACCATTGTGCAGTAACTCAGAGCAAATCTGGATATTGCCTTGGACATTCTTGATATAGATATAAAAGGCTTTGTGATTGTTTTTAGTGTCTGCCTCAATTCTGCCTTCATAGCTAGCTTTAGAGGATTTGATGAGGGATCTCAACTTTTTGTTGAGGCTAAGGAAGTTTTTCCAGTCTTGGGACTTCACCTTTTTCTGCAACAGTTTCTTCCTTCTGTTGTAGAGTTTATTAATGGCAGGGGACCACCAGATTGGCTTCCTTTTTTTGGAGGAGACCATCTTGTTTCTGTTGGGTATGGCTAGTTCCATGCATTGATGTACATGTTCATACAGTGCATTGGTGTAGTATTTGGCATTCATGCAGCTATTTTCCACTGGCATGGGTGCTGTGAAGTTAGCCACCTCTGTTTTTAGGAGTCCAAAGTCAGTTTTGGAAAAGTTTTTCAAGGTGTTTACCTTTGCGTGGGGTGTGGGTGAGATGTGGATTTTCATGGAGATTAGTTTATGGTCGGATCTGACCAGGGAGAGATTGACTATTGGTGTAGAGCAACGGTCACCCATGTTAGTAACAACCAGGTCAAGGATGTTGCTTCCTCTAGTGGGGGTCAGAATGAGCTGGTCCATTACATTGGAACTGATGAATTTCAGGATATGTTGGGCCAGTAGATTGGTGCTTGAGTAGTTTTCCCAGTTGATGGAGGAGTAGTTGTAGTTTCCTAGTATGAGAGTGTTAGGTGTGACCTTGATAGATTCCAGGGTGCTTAGGAACATGGAGTGTAAGGCTAGGGACATGGTTGGGCACCTATAGCAGGCTATGACCTGGATTGCCATCTTACCCAATGTTAGTTGTACCTGAAGTATCTCAGATGCATTATGCTGGGCTACTAGTTTGGAGGTGTGCATATACTTTTTAAATATGGAGACACCACCGCCTTTGGAGCTTTGGTCTATGTTTCCGGGCCGAAAGGTGTGGAATGAGTTATAGCCTGGTAGCACAAAGGTGCTTTCTGCCACTTTAAACCAGCTCTCCATTACAGCACAAATGTCACTGTTCTCCATTTTGAGGAGTGCTTTGAGCAAGTGCATCTTGAGATTTAGTCTTCTAGCATTGAAAGGCATGACTCTCAGATTGCATTTATTTATATCTGTTATGGTGGTAATTTGGTCTTTGGAACACCACCTAAAAAAGGCACTATAGGGGTGGCAAGAGCCTTAGTCAGTACCTGGAAATCTAGGGGTGAGAGATGCAGGCCATCTCTGGCAAATAATTGAGGTCTGTCAATTATGTCATCCCAAGCAGACAGATACTGGATCCCCTTAGAATGACACCAGAAACTTAGCCAATTGTTGAAGTCAATCATGTTTTGTTTGTACTGCGATATCATTCTGGGTGATGGTAGGATGCTGCTCAGGGCTAGTGTCATACCTGCCTGGACCACATAATCCAAGAGATCCACCATTTCTCTTTTCATGTAGTCCAGGGAGGTGCATCTCAGGTCAATCACATCCACATGGACAATGGAAGAGTCATACTTGTACTTGTTGTAGAGTGATCTGAATGCGTGTGTTATGTGTTGGATTCTGGCACCTGAGAGACAGCTGACTGTTATCTTTTCCTTATTCAACCTAGTGAGCGGGACATCTGTGTGTCTCACTATTCAGTCAACTATGATTAGTGTATCAGGCAAGGTGTTTAGCCTTAGGGGCTTAGGTTGAGGGGCATACTGTGGAGGTCAGCTATGTGTCCTGTCATTTATGCCCTGTTGTGGTGGTTGAGTGCATTTCTGTTTTGGGGGGGTCTCTGCTGTTTGGGAAAATTTCTATTGAGAACCTCCACGAAGGTGGATGTGTGGTTTGTGCTTTTATGTGAGAGCTGTGATAGTGGGTGTTCTTGAGTGCTATGTGTTCCATGTGGTGTGGTGCAGGTGTTCACTTTATCCTCTTGACCAGCTAGTCCAGTCTTGGCTGGAGAGTGCAAAGCTTCCAATTTGGTGATAAAGTGCATTTCTTACAAGTGTTGAGAGGTAAGAGGAGAGAGTTGTCTGTGCACATGAGGCAGTTGCCACACTGCCTCAGTATCATGTTGTGATGTGTGTGATTAAACATATGATATACCTATAAAATGAATATGAAATGATGTGTGATGCATCTGTAATCAAACCCTTAATGCCACTGGCAAAAACAAAAATCTTCAGTCAAGTGATTTATGTCACCCTCCACATAGAAAGATGCATTTAGTTACATTTGGCAGACTAAAGAACTGTCAGAGCAACTATTTCAAAGCAGTGCCTTTGCTCTGCTCTTTGGTTTTGATTTTGGACATATAGAGCCAATCATCACAGCTCATCATTGGAACACACTGTTTAACTCCTTGCAAATGCAGAGGACAAAAAGTGAAGGCTTTTTATGGGCCATTTCTGGGATATGTGATTCATAGTTCATAGTTTAGTACTAAGCTAACTGCCCTTGTGAGCCATTTTAAGCCTAGCCAATTATCCCTTATGAGACTCCAACCCTGCACCTTGTGTTTGTAAGGCAAACTCCTTAGCCATTACGCCACCCCCCAACCCAAATAAATTCTATTCTTTGACCAGATTAAAGGTGTGAAAATGGGGTTGATAGGAAAGTGTTGAAATGGAGGGACAAGCAGAGCGAAGAACAAAGGAGAAGTAAAGGAATTTGCAGGAGAGAATTAGGAAAGAGCCATAGACATCCACTTATTCAACATCGTAATGTAAACATCTATAGAAAATTGGATGAATTAGGACTATTACACCAACACAGATGGGTGACAGCAATGCAATAATGTTACATAGCCAGTTAGACCAAATTAAGTGTGTTAAGAACACACATATGCAAAGTGGAGAGCTATGTATGGGACAATTTATTTTTTTTTTTTGTGGGACAGGTGCCCTTTTTTTGATTTCAAGAAGAGAGAAATGTTGGGGGAGGGACATTAGAATGTGAGGGTTGAGTATGTTGGGTAGTTCAAGAAGCAGGAGCAGACCAACAGGACAAACAAGACAGATACAGGGATGGTGATAGACACAAAAGGTTGGAGGGACACCACGATTGTAGATAGGTAGGGACATCAGGGCCACATGCCCATCAAGACAGGGAATAGTGAGAATCTAATCTTTACCTTCAAAACTGTCTTCACTATCCCCTTCTTTGGTTTCCTGTGAGACTGCTTGACATGGGAGTTTTTTTTTCCATTCTAATGTGCAACCATTCCGGGTGGCTGATGCAGGCAACACAACTAGATTCTGATATCATGCACAATCCATGGCAGCTCATGGTGGGTGATATATTCACTGCCTCCACCAATACTTCCAGAGGTTCCTACTGCACCACCAGCTGTGGCAATTCTACCTGAAGTAGAGGGGCCAAGCAGTGGAAGGGCTGCAGAAGTTGTATTGCCAGGTAGTATCCCAGAAGTGCTGGGTCTTCGTGTGACAGCCAGTGGAGGGTTGGCAAGGTGAGCTGCAGTGGTTGACCGACCTGTCTGTGCCAAAAAGCATTTAGTTTGTTGGCAGAAATGTATGACATGATAATGGTGTGTTTCCATTAAAAAAAGAGATAAGAGGTGGGTTGAAACAAAAAAGAAAAGTGATGATTAGCACCATTAAATGTCACATTCATGGATTATTGCAATAAATATACTTTTTTATTATATTAGCTGTACAGCTTTTCCAATCCAAAAAAAGGATTATGAATTGTTACATGTAATCCTTGGAATATGCAGATATTCCATATATGCTTTTAAAGATAATACATATTAACTTATTAAGATGACATTAAAGTCAATAGTGCTGCAATTAAAGTTTAAAAATATCTGTTTAATGTGATGTAGGTCACTTGTGATAATTTAATCCACCTAATCTGAATGCAGAATTACACTTGCCTAATACAATTACCAAGAGCTACAGAAGAAAGCATGCATAATTGCTTTTACAGTTAAGATCTGCATGCTTAAGTTGCTACTAATCTATCTATATATATTAATCTGCCAGTGTACTTAATACAATCATGTTAATTACTGCTGTATAAATATCACTTGCCTCTCTTGAGTTTCTCCATTCTTTAAGCATGTGCTTCCCTGTTCGCTGAAATTTCCTCTGCAGCTGAAAAACAAAGAAAGAGAAAAAAAAGACATATGAAAGCATTATGCATACTAGACTTGGCTATCCACAGCTTTCCATAACATTTACAGTTGCCTTATTTGTATACTTACACAACTGTAAAATGTCAGCAATTCTAAACTTATCCAGCCACTGGTTGAGATGTGCCTGCTTCCATCATTTCAGGTCACTGGCACCAATTGCATGGTATGCCAGTGGTATATGAGACAGCCCAGGCTAGTCTGCTTCAAGCTTCAGCCTTATTCTGAGACCTGGTACAGTCCCCTCAGAATCTTTTGGAAGTAGCACTTCACAAGGAGTCCTCCACACCCCACCGCTGTGCCCTAAATTTGACACCAACCTTACCATCTCCTGCTATGTCTGCAAAGCTCCTCCAACAATAGTAAAAGTGCTTCCCTGCCAATTTGAGATATTGCATTTTACAACCAGTGTGCAAATATCCAGAACCTTGCCAACTGTGTATGTGTCATGGTAAGCAGAGAGAAGCCAAAGAGAAAGGGAGTCTATGAAACAGTAAAGATAATGTGACTTTTGGCAATGATTTATGCTATGTCTGCTGCTTCACCTGGTCACATTTTGTCCACGGCTCATCAATGAAATGTAAAATAACTTGGCTTTTTAAGCCATGACTTTGGAGGAATCGATGGAATGATGTCACACATATTTTGTGGGATCTTACATACTGTTAAAAGTAATTTGTACAATGTGGGATTCCAACCTATGTATAAAGAGAAAGCATACATTTTAACATAACTGATTTTTCCTCATTTTTGCAGAAGAAGTGTTCAGCAATCATAGGTATCACAGACATACAGTTTAAAGACTGACCAGTGCTATAGTTCCATTAAGACTATGTTTCTGAAATTACAGGGTACTGGCTTATGCATTCTTATCTGTGATGCAGAACTAATGTCTGACAATATTCTGGAAATGGAAAGAATTTCATAACTTTAGGAACAGATTTGTGTTTTGTGGTATATATCTCACGTAACATTCTGTTTCACAGTTATAACTGTGTTATGGGAGGATTTTACATGATTGACAGTAAACTATTATGTCTATCACATATGTACATCTGGACTTTTTATTACATAATCATCATTGTCATGATAAATCAGTTACCCACATAATACATATGAAATCTACAGCTTTAGCTCAATGTATTCATACCTTGTTCTACAAAGATAGCCAGGAAGCAGGTATAATTTCTGCAGTCATTACCATCCATGTTCTGATTGTCACACAATGCCACTTAGAGTGTTTGCACTTCATAAGGCAACTGACATTAAGTTTTCAGTTTTTAGCCAGTTAATCACATTTGCACTAAGCTCCATCCTGTGCAAATGGTAAAGCTAAAAAAAACAGAAAAAGGAAAACAAAGGTTAAACAATTAGACAGCTCTGGATTTGAATCATTAGACCACTGCATTTACACAACACAGTTCTCTTTGCCACAGACACTTTACAATTGTAAGCAAATTATGTGCATACAAGCAATTAAGATTTCATGCCCAGTAATAAAGAGTTCATACAGTTGGACATTCTCATTTGACTGTAAATGTGTAACATATTTAGTGCAGTGAGTGAACACATATTTGTATGAATATATGTGCAAAACTGCAACTCTGCCTTCTGAATTCGTTTGTGCATATTCTCTCATTTTTCTTTTAAGGTGTGATACAAATACATGGCAGTCAACAACAGTTTTCATCAAAGGCAGAAAACTATTGTATGATTATATAGCAAGGACATATACATGTGGGGTGTTTGGTGTTGTTTAAAAGCTCACTGCAGTTAGTTCCATAATTTGTAAGTGTATATTTGCTGACATGCCCACTTCATTGAAGTGTCTGTGCATTATTGTGTTTTACTTCAGTCAGAATAAACATGCACAGTTGCAAGCCATTAGCACCTAACAAAGGTGTAGAGGCTACACTGTGTTTACCTGTGCTACATGAAGTCAAAATTTTGTTATTCAGCAGTTTGAATGAGATAACACCTAATTTGCATCTTCTGGTTGCTCTGAGGGCTGAATCTACACTGAAAGGTAACTGTATAGCTAGGGAACTTGAAGGGGAAGAGACTGTTTTCAATCATACTTATTGCTGCACTTGCGGGAGTGTAGGGATAAGTACATTTTCTGCAATGATATTTCTATAATGGGTGTTTCAGTTTCATGGGCCAGATTATTTTGCAGACTGCAAAAGCATATGTTACAGATGTCAGCCATGTCAGATTTTGATAACATTGCTACACAACTTACACACATTCTGCTAAATTTACAAGTGCCATTTAGATACATATGTCCCTATCATTCATATTCATTATTAAAGATTCAACACCTTTCTTGATAGTCCTGTAGTTACAATTGTTGTAATTTGGGACTGGCTCTATCTGATGCTAGCAGTACACAGCCATTATATGGGTAGGTAAGGGTTGTGAGTGTTGCCTGGCTTCACTTTCCTTTATGTATGTGCATAGGATAAAATTTGCAACCCTTATGTGGTCAGCAGGTTGCCACAGTGAGATCATATTGTGTATGCTTATGTCTACCTACACCCACAGTGCCTGGAGGTTTCCCCTTCTATTTCCTCACATGCATGTGGCTGTGATAACTTTGTCACTGATGATGGTGGAACATTTTCTCCTAGCCCTTGACATTTCTGTTACAGCTGTTTTCGCAGGATGATATTGTGTAGGATAGCATAGACTGTAATAATTTTGGAACATGTACTGGGATCATACTGACGAGCAGCCCCTGATGTATCTAGTCACAGAAACCATGACTTCAGCAACCCAAACACACGCTCTGTATAATATTTCTTGTTTGAGCATGTGCCTCATTATAATGCTCCTCTGTTGGTGTATTTGCATTACTGATGTGTGCCATCAGCCATAATTAAAATGTATCTTCTGCATATCCCAGTAAATGGCCTTGTGGGATATCACTCTTGGAAAACATCTTGTAGAGTTGTGAGTTGTGTCAAATATGGGAGTCATGGCAACTGCTGGGGTTGCCAGCACACACATTCACAATGATTCCCTTAGCATTACACATGACCTGGCAGTTAATAGAGTGGAACCCCTTTCTGTTGATGTAGACCCTTCTCTGTTACCTGGGTGGTGCTTTGATCTCAATGTGCAAGCAGTCTATGTTATGCAAGAATTCAGCAAAATGTACTATGGAGTAGAAATCCTGCAAACTTCTAGCACTGTCCTTGCAGGTAGGGGGAAATATATATAGTAACTAGAATGCTGTAGTATAGCATTCAGGAATTGATGTAGGTTCATGGATACTGATGCCTGTGACACCCCCAGCATGGCTCCTGTAGGTCTCTGAAATATTCCTGTAGCTAATATTGTAAGTGGTGCATATACCTTGGTCTTCACAGGTATTGGTTCCCCTTGGTTTGCCCTTGCTCTCAGGTGAGGATGACAGAGGTTGCAGAGCTCCTGGAGTGTGTCTGTATCCACCCTGTAGCTCTCTACTATTTCCAGCTTATGCAGACCATGAAAAATTAAATTGGGTCTAAATATCCCTCTCCTCCTTGCCTGAGGTCTACCAGCAGCAGCAGCATACACTTGAGCCTGTTGCACATAACTCATGCAGAAGAATAGCAGCAGCCCTTAACATTCTTTTCCTCCAGTGTAGTTTCCATGGTTGTATTCCAAAAAGGTAAAAAGCTACACTAACTGTACAATTGCTTTGTAGCTTGTTGAATATTTCTGCCATTTTGGATTCACTGATTAGTGTACAATTCAGCTGCTTACACAGTAATTATAATGCTATAATGTTTACAGTGTTTGTGAAGCTCTACATATTGTATAGAACCGCCTACTGAATACAAAACACTGTGTTACATGTATATGGTTTTAGTAGGGTTTATTGAATCCAGTCCCTAGTCTGACAGCTCCAACATGTCTCTCTTCAAATATTCCAAGGAAATATATCTAAAGTCATTAACATTCACTTGGTATTCTTCACCCTTAGTTTCACATTTACTTCACTTTTCTCTCATTTTTTCCTATCACCATGCTCTGTCCCATCATCACTCTCATTCAGCCTTTGCATCTCAAGAGTGTTTTTTTCATCCCCTGCTAAATTTGTTTCCCTTACTATGAAGATATTGCCAAATTATGTGGTCATTTTTATCACAAAATAATGTTTCTGTTATGTTTTTGGCATGTTATTTTCTCATACTTTGTCATTGACTGAAATCACTCTTTTGGATTGTTGCTCCATCAAGGTTAACACAACTAAATAACTAAATACATTGAAAAATAATACCTTAACACAACTAGAATGCTCACAACATTTTCTTATTAAGAAACCAAGGGCCTAAAACATAAAAACTACACAGACCATCTTAAAGCCTTTTCCCTCTTCTCGCGTCATAAAGGCTACTGAAGGAGCAGCCACTGCCTTCAGTATGAACATTACTTCATCAGACTTACTGCATATTGGTACGTACAATGTTGGCATAAAAAAAAAAAAACCCTTGACATATAAATCTGTTTTACAGCATAAATAGGACACATTGGAAGGGTAGATATGTATCACAGAGAATACCACTTATTTGAAATCAACTTCCCCTCCACATAACGCAATGCACTTCTGTTACACTATTTAAACATAATCTGTATGAATGGATGGGTAACTACAAATCTGCCCTGGGTTTAGAACCCTTGTTCCTCATGGATAGGGGATGCATGTAAATGTTCTGCTTATCTCTGGTTTATTCTTACTTAAAATATAAGGGCTAAAAACCTAATGGGAATGTATGGCTAGGCTTATAAAGATCCTGACATATCTATAGCCTAGTAAACAAACAAAACAATGAGGCAAGGTGTCTGAAGATACTGGCAACCAACAAAAAACAAGTACAGGCACCAAAAGGAGGTCCACAAAGTCACGTACCAAACAATAGTCAGAAGGAGCCGCCGTTTATTCAAAACATAAATGCAACACTCCCCTCAGTGTTTTCATCAACAAGATGTTTTCAGATGTATGAATAAATGCATCACAAGCTGCTACTTCCTCTTTTATACCCCATGATCCCTTAATTACATAATTGTTTGAGTTAAAACAAATACAATTAAAGAAACAGATCATAAAACAGTTTAAAACCAACCTAACATGTTCCTATATACATACTAGTACATCGATACATGAATATACAAATATATAAATATAGGAATAAAAGTATTTATATAAATATAAATGCTTAAATGTGTATATAAAAATACATTATTAAATTCTTTAATCAAAATGAATTGCATAAATAAACCTATATACTAAAGTGTATGAAGTAACATTCACCTAAATACAAAATGAATAGGCTAGACGCATATAAATTTCATTAAACATATGTTAGAAACCTGTTGCAACGTTGTCATAAAACAGAGACCACACATGTTACAATTTTGCAGCTCTCATTTTCAATATAGGGGCAATAGATAAATGTTCAATAAGTCCCGGGATCCTATTGGCCTCTAAAAGCATTTGTCAATATAATTCCCTTACCTCAATCCTGGTCTCCCAGGGACCCCCACTCTCACATCCTGATCCACCTTTTCAAGCACACCCACCCCCCCCATCTTGCCTGTGTGCATGCTAAGGTATGTTTGTAAAGTGCATTGTTATTATCTTTTGTTCTAATGGCATTAAGCTGTTCGTAAATCCTTCTTTTTAATTTATGTGTAGTTTTTCCAACAAAAAATGCTGCACACTATTTACATATAGCTAAATAAATCAAACCTTCACTGCAACAGTTGGAAAAGCTGTCACTTTTAACTGTATAACCCCTCTCTGCAATACACACTGAATCCTGGTTTAAAATAAATGGATACTGGGCACAAAATCCATACTTGTAAGTGCCTATTCTTTTTCTATGGGCTAATGGGCTAACTTGTAATCTCTTTCCAATAATTCTTTTAGGTTCTTCCCTTACTTGTGTGTAAATTTTAAAGGAGCTTTACACAGTACTTCCAACTCAAAGTAGCAACCAAACTTACCCCAATGTTGTGAAATGATTTTTCTAATATTGAGGGTATCCTGATTATAAAACATAACATAGTTACCCCCCAAAACACCATACCCTTGATTGTCTGGATGTTTCGGTGTAACATGAATATCCATAGGGGAAATCTGCCCGTGGAGAATATCCACCCATTTCACCCCCAGGATAGGGCTAAATCTACCAGTTCTTCCTGCCTTCACCTCAGCCATGACCTCTACTATCAATTCCCTAGGGTATTTTATAGCCAGAAACATATCCCTTACTTTAATACTTTCACATTCAAAATTCACATCTTTAGAGGTCATTCTACAACTGCGAATAAATTGTCCCTTTACAATACTTCTTTTCTGCTTAAAGGGATGAGAACTGGTGAAGTAAAATAGGAGTTAGAGAAAGTCTCTTTCCTATATACCACTGATGCAAGTTCCTGTAATTCTATGTCTTTTTTATTGTAACATCCAAAATATTCATCTCTTGAAATATGGTGTGTAAATCTTAGAAATTCTGTAGTCTGATTCAAATATTGTATGAATTCCATAAGTTTAGTTTCATTACCCTTCCAAAAAAGACAAATATCGTCCAAGTATTGTTTATAATAAACCCAATATTGGGCATACTCCAAGTGAAGAACAAACTTTTCTTCCCATACCATAAGTACAATATTGGCATAGATGGGGGCACAACATGCCCCCATAGCTACGCCCTAAATCTGCCTAAAGAATTCACCCTCAAAGAATAAGAAATTATGCCCCAAAACTAGATCCATGAGTTCTGTGTACACTAAAAAAGTGTTATGGTCCAATTTTCCATATTGATGGATTGCCTCCTGGAACCCCTTCATACCAGTTTTGTGGGGGATTACATTGAATAAATCCTGTATGTCTAATGTGACAAAAATAAGGGAATCTGAATACATATCTTTTGTAATACTCCTAAGGAAATCCCAAGAAATTTTAAGTATTCTACTAGCATTGGTCCAAATATTTTTTAGTTTAAATCTAAATATGTAGCCAGGGGGTAGGTTTTGGACCCATTGGTAGCCACAATTGGTCTCATGGGGGGATCCTCAAGATTTTTGTGCACCTTGGGGTTCCCAAAGATGGAAGGTATTCTAGGCTTCTCCATACAAAAACACTTAAAAGTGTCCTGACTGATGAGATCATCTTCTAGCATGTCGCTCAAAGCAAAATCTGTTTTGCGATATGCCAAATTTATTTAATTCCTTCACACTGTAATATATCTGGATGTATCATTTAGCATACCTAGCATCTTGCTGGTATACAGGATACTGTCCATGAAACCCCCCTTGTCAGGCTGCATAACCCTGACATACTGATTTTCCCTGAAGGATTTGATGATATCAAATTCTTCCTTACTGAGTTTGTACCTACAACTCTTCCACATGGAAATGCTGTTTCTAATCTCCCTTTCTACTTGTACCTCAAAATTTCTCAACTGTGGGTGCAAGGGGGGATTTATGGTACTAACTTTCTTAACTTCTGCATTAGTATTCCTGCTTTCATGTCCCTGGAATAAAATTTCTAAATTCTTCTTCCTCAGGAATAACTTTAAATCAATGTGTGTCCGCAATGCATCCCTTACTTGTGGGAATGAATTTGAAGCCTTTTAAAAATAGCTCAAAATGTTTACTAATGACCTGTACTCTGCTGTAATTGCAGATACTAAAGTCGTTAGATATAAGGCGTGGTCCTACTACAATACTTTCTACCTCCTCCTGTCCCCCTTCACCGCCTATTTTTTTCTATTATCTCCTGCTGTTTGGGGGACCCCTCTGAAAATATTGGACCGGGGATTTCTGTCTCAGTCTGTCCGACCTCCTAAGTTCCGGAAAGTCTGAACTATCCGGCATATCTTGTTCCAGTCCCCTATTCATCCCAAAGTCATACTGTCCATGTTCTATCCCCCATGCATTATGGATATTATACCCCTGTGCATCTGGGCCCTTGTAGTGGCTATGTTCCCCAAAAGAAAACTCTACGTGGAAATGAATCTTTCCTAAGGAAGGGGTATGCCCGTTTCTGATGGTATTCCCTCAAATCCCTATCAATTTTCCCACATTTTCTTTTATATATCATACTACATTTTTCCTCCACCTGTTTTTTAATTAGGTGATATTTCTTTTTCGCTTCTTCAATGGAGAACATAAGATCATTAGTCACAATATTATTTAAATGTTCAATGTCCTCAAACAGTTTATGCATTAGCCTTTCATTTTTTTTAATAATCGTCCTCATTACTTCATGTCCACTATGGTCAAAAATCTTTAAAAGTTTCTCGTGGAAAGTAGAACCCTCCACCACATTGTTTGGGAATTTGTACATGCGCAAACCTTTTGGTACAATGTCCCTAGATATACAGTCTTTCAAATAGCTGTTGTCAATACCCAGGGCTTTATGTTTGAAAATTAAATCAGTAAGTATCTATAGCCTACTGACTGTCTATGAACCTAAATAAATAAATGCATACATAAATATACGAATACACACATACGTACATATATGCATACATACATATGTAAATAAATGAATGAACACTGGGCATAAGGCCATCAAAGAAAGCATCTCTGTCTACCTAAGAATGGTTGGAATGCTGACCTACTCGTCATGTAAGTATTTACAGTAGTGAGCATTGCACCATACCTGACAGCTGACAGGGAAAGAGATTAGAAATTATAAAAAAAAAAATCTCTGGACTTCACAGGATATCAGCCTGTGATCTTAGAATCTTGCATGCCACACCTGATGCTTTCAAATGTTGCAAAATGTGTCTAACAAAAGGACTATATCACAGGAGTATATGGAAGAACAGAACTAGGGAGATCAGCAGTCCTGTCAGCTTACAAAAATATTCCAAAATCCCACAAGGAATCTTGAAATCAAAGCAAACATTTCACAAATGAATATCACGCAGAGAAATGGACTTAAACAAATGGATGAGTTTTGTCTTAATCTAGCACAAAATAACGATGCTGGATACTGCTCTGGATAAAGACTGTTTAATACCACCGGACAATAGATACAAGATGGCTGGCGGTTGCCCTTCATCAGATAAAAACATTACATTTTAAAATTCCTTTTAAAAACATTGTCAACCAATCAATGTTCAATAAAACACCCGCCTTTTACTCAATGTAGGTTTTAAAGGGATATTAAGTTGAATACTGAATTAGCTGAATCCAAGTGGATTCTTGAGTTGACAGCACATAGGGCACCAGGCTTAAACGATGTTATCCCTTTAAAACCTACATTGAGTAAAAGGCGGGTGTTTTATTGAACATTGATTGGTTGACAATGTTTTTAAAAGGAATTTTAAAATGTAATGTTTTTATCTGATGAAGGGCAACCGCCCGAAAGCGCTCATCTTGTATCTATTGTCCGGTGGTATTAAACAGTCTTTATCCAGAGCAGTATCCAGCATCGTTATTTTGTGCTACTTATGTGTTCTATTTGGAATATTTACGTTAGCTGGATTTTGGCTAGCAAAGACCTTTTATTCTGCTTTGATTTTGTCTTAATCTGTGATCCATGAATGTCTGTGTCTTTACATTTTTGTCAAGAAACAAAATAGAAAAAACAAAGCTATGATCCTTACCACGCATCATGCCTCTCATCTGTACAGATTTTTACAGAATGCCCACAATTTTGCCTCAGATTTATGGTCCATTTTTCATAAAGTTGTGGTTTTATGGCAAATTAGTGGCAAATCATTAAAAAATGAAGTTAGAAAATAATGATAGACATTTAAGTTTCAGATTTCATATCCTTCATAAAATCCATGCAAATGCAAAACCTGTTATTCTATCAACCTTCTAAGATTGTAAGAGCAATATTTAAAACTTGTTCCTATTTTTGGGCCTTTTTACCACATTTATTTATGGCTTTGTCCAGATGTCATGTTCTAAGAGATTGAGAGGTATTTGTCCAGATGTCATGTTCTAAGAGATTGAGAGGTATTTGTCCAGATGTCATGTTCTAAGAGATTGAGAGGTATTTGTCCAGATGTCATGTTCTAAGAGATTGAGAGGTATTTGTCCAGATGTCATGTTCTAAGAGATTGAGAGGTATTTGTCCAGATGTCATGTTCTAAGAGATTGAGAGGTATTTGTCCAGATGTCATGTTCTAAGAGATTGAGAGGTATTTGTCCAGATGTCATGTTCTAAGAGATTGAGAGGTATTTGTCCAGATGTCATGTTCTAAGAGATTGAGAGGTATTTGTCCAGATGTCATGTTCTAAGAGATTGAGAGGTATTTGTCCAGATGTCATGTTCTAAGAGATTGAGAGGTATTTGTCCAGATGTCATGTTCTAAGAGATTAAGAGGTATTTGTCCAGATGTCATGTTCTAAGAGATTGAGAGGTATTTGTCCAGATGTCATGTTCTAAGAGATTGAGAGGTATTTGTCCGGATGTCATGTTCTAAGAGATTGAGAGGTATTTGTCCAGATGTCATGTTCTAAGAGATTGAGAGGTATTTGTCCAGATGTCATGTTCTAAGAGATTGAGAGGTATTTGTCCAGATGTCACATTCTAAGAGATTGAGAGGTATTTGTCCAGATGTCACGTTCTAAGAGATTGAGAGGTATTTGTCCAGATGTCACGTTCTAAGAGATTGAGAGGTATTTGTCCAGATGTCACGTTCTAAGAGATTGAGAGGTATTTGTCCAGATGTCACATTCTAAGAGATTGAGAGGTATTTGTCCAGATGTCACGTTCTGAGAGATTGAGAGGTATTTGTCCAGATGTCACGTTCTAAGAGATTGAGAGGTATTTGTCCAGATGTCATGTTCTAAGAGATTGAGAGGTATTTGTCCAGATGTCATGTTCTAAGAGATTGAGAGGTATTTTTCCAGATGTCATGTTCTAAGAGATTGAGAGGTATTTGTCCAGATGTCATGTTCTAAGAGATTGAGAGGTATTTGTCCAGATGTCATGTTCTAAGAGATTGAGAGGTATTTGTCCAGATGTCATGTTCTAAGAGATTGAGAGGTATTTGTCCAGATGTCATGTTCTAAGAGATTGAGAGGTATTTGTCCAGATGTCATGTTCTAAGAGATTGAGAGGTATTTGTCCAGATGTCATGATCTAAGAGATTGAGAGGTATTTGTCCAGATGTCATGTTCTAAGAGATTGAGAGGTATGCCACTCATGCTCATTGCCTTACACAAACTGATTAATCAGCACACTGACAAGAACATGTGATTTAGACATAGGTATGATTACGATGAGAAATACCTCTTTATTGACTCATTACCATGCTTCTGAATCAAACAGTAGCACTGTCAGACCTGACTGCAGTAATGTTCCCCCAGCGACATACACCTTGCATTAGTAAAGGCATCCACCTACATATATGCAAGCACAAGCATACATACACACACACTCCCAGACATCCCCAAAAGCACATACATCTGTATCCATTAACAAAAACAGTCAGTCATATTCCATTAGGTGCAAAGCAACACACATATCTAGACCTTTAATCCTCTACCTAACTTCCACCATCACCTTGCTGCATACACAGACAAACAAGACACATGCATAGATATTCATGTAACCTCATGTCAGTACAGATACACATACAGTCTTCTTCACACACGTACACACCCCTGACCCTCACATCTCCGCTGAGCTTACTTCTACCATGGTCACTCCCATAGGAGTGAAGGGATGGCCACTGCAATTTTACAGCATTCCCTTTTTCCTCCTAAAGTAAAACTTTAAATAGCTGATGATTCTCTTAATTCCTTGCCAGAGCAAATCAGGAACCAAGGACATGGATAATTAGCATTTGCCACACCCCTGGACTGCCACATTACCATATGGATTCCCCCATGAGATGTGTGACTGCTCTGAGGTCCATGCAAAGTGGAAAATCTCAGTGGAAGAGCAGCCTTTGAAAGCAAACGGCTTAGCATGTTGCAGAAATCTCCTGATCTAATGCCTTTGCATTGTACTAAGCCTTTCTGAATCCCAGGGCATATGTATATCTGATTATAGAGTGCAGTTTATGATATTTTGCACAAGTTATTTCTGCTAGACCAGAAATGTGTTCATGCAATATCTTTAAATCATTTCCTTGGATTTTTATCTGTTAGTTGGCAGTACTTAATAAATTCAGTTATGTTTTTAATACTGTACTAAATCCCTTTCCTATGTTATATTTTTCAATGTTATGCATTATATTTCTGAATTACTGTACCAATACCATGGCATTTGTAATATATTTTAGAATCTGACTGATATTTATGACATACATTGTCTTATCCAGTACTCTGTCTGCAGGTATACTGGGTGCTTTATTTTCCCTATGATGGAATCTGGTTAAAACATCTGCACAGGTAAAATTTAAATCCCGATTATTTGGCTTAACATCTTGTATCAGCAGAGATATGTGCTTGTAGCATTACAGATGAAAATACAAATGAATGTGCAGCCTGTTGGCAGACACATGTTGAGCTTATTATTTTCCAAAGTGGAAAGCTTTTGGCAGTAAAACATATTTGGATACAGACTATGTATGAAGTCTTCATTCTAAGTAACTTTAATTGCTTTTATTCCTCAATGCGTTTTAAGGCATATGCACATTAAAACAAAAAAGACAGAGCAGCTGCTAAGCTTGTGTAATGCCTCAGAAAAACAGAGCAATTAGATTCTTATGCTTTTGCCAGTAACATTATACACAAAGCTTTGATTTACTGCTTCTTGAGAAACAACATTTGCTGCCTTAAACAATTTTGCAGTATACTTTGTTGACATTTACTATGGTTAGTCTCTTAAGGTGAAAAAAAAAGAGGGCAGAAAGAGTGGAAGGAAAAAAGTATTGTATCAATTCTAACTAAAATACATTTGAGAGGATCAATACAACCTAATAAAAGATTGGTTACAGTATGGAGGAGAAGGAAGTTATTACAAAACAGCCACTGGAGATATTCTGATATTACATTCATTGTTCCAGGGACCAGTGCAGTGCCCAGAGGATCGTTTTGAAAAATTTCTTACAGTGTGCTTGTATTGAAATGACTCAGTCAATTGATGTCTTTACAAAATGTCATTCGATATGGACAGAGAACGCTAAGATACTGATCTCCGAGGGTGCAAACATTTTGGAAAATATTAGGATGTCCATTGTTTTATCATTTTTAAATATTTGTTTTGGGTGTTGCAGACAGCTTGCTATATGGGAATAAACAAGTCCCATTGCATGGTAAAAAGACAATAGAATAATAAATGCTACAGAATTACTGTGGTCATTTCAAATATGCAACAGGGTTATAATTGCTTGTGTTTTTTTTGGGGGGTGACAACTGCGGTGAAACATTCATTTGTTTAATCATGTACACATTCGTTTATGTTATTATTTGAAGTATGGCACATTTATACAAGTGTCTCAGAACTGCAAGGGATTTAAAACCATACATTTATTTTCACATCACTCAAGTGAACTATGATCTACAACAGATGTGCTCTTCCTTCAGTCTCTAATGAGCTGTCTTTAAGTAGTCATTAGCATTGCACCACTCCACAATATAAAAGTAAACCTAGCTGGTAGGTCTGTCCCATTGCAGATGGTAAGGGAGATTTGGTAGCTGGCAGATGAAAACAATGTCTCTCCTGGAGTTTCATCAAAAAATGCCCAAAATTCATTGTTTGCTTTTTTTTTTTTTTAACTTTGCTTTATTGTTAATATCAGCAGGTAAAATACTGTAATCAGTTATAAAAACTTAACCAAACAAAATACTGTTTTTATTGTTTACTTTATCTATCCATGCATAGACTAGAGAACATATGCTACAAACAACAAATATGACCAGAAATTTTTGGACTTTATAAAAAAACAATTAATTTTAGAGAATTGTTATCCTGCCAAACCAGAAATGTAAAGCATCTTGTTTTTAGACACCCTGCCTCTTTAACTCTCTCCAGTCAAGACTGATCAGTTTGCTGTGGCCTTCTCTCTGAGAATTGTTCTGTGGCCCATTAATAACACCTCTGCATACAGTGATTGCTCCAAAACCCAATAGCCTAACATTTCTTGATCTTATTAATAATTAAAAATAGTATCATTATCCAGTAAAGCTGAATACATATGTTAGACCTGATTTATCAACAAACTCTGAAAGAAAAAGAAAACAGCTCCTAGCTATGGCTAAGAGATGACAACATATTTATAAAAGGTATTTAAAATTAGTAAGTACTTTAAACCTATGGTTAGGATAATACAAGGTTGACAATGAACTTAGGTTTTCAACTAGTTCAAAAGACAACCAATCACATGGTTTTCTTCAGATGTATTAGAAAGTCTAGAAATTACCAACAGTTATGTACAAAATTCATCTGTAACGAATCCTCTTTGACCTCAAGGACATTGCTTACATTCTTGTGGGCAACTTCTCTTCCAGTTTCACCTTACTTACCCTCCCTTCTAGCCCCTTACCCCCCCCCCCCACACACACACACGCAAACCTCCCTGCAAAATCACTTTGGGTCAAATCCTTCTGGCACTTTCTAAAATATTAAATACCAGTTTCATGGGTCCTGACAATATGTGTGGACAACTTCTGGGAAGCAATAAGTTCTACCTAGTAAATCTTCTCCATCAACTCTGAGCCTGACTCCATCTACAGTTTACCTTTCAGATTTGTGGAGAACAACTATTGTAGTGCTCTTGCAAACAGCTGGTCCCTCTACTAACCCTGAGAATTATGGTCTTATTAGTCTCAATATAGTTTGCAAGGTTATTGATCATATTACAGCACAGTATACCTTCATAAATCTAACATCTTTCCTTTTCACTGTATAGACCTTCTGCTTAATTATGACACAGAGCTTGGCACCTACATTAGTATCAGACTGTCCATGGACCATTACATCCTTGTGGTGGTAAGAACATACTTCTGCTTTGCGCAACTTTCTATTCATGGTATCTCCTCAAAATCCTTATAGGTTATATTAACACTTTGTTTCTCCCTTATTAGGAACATTTATTTATTTATTTGTTTATTTATGTTATTTGACATTTGTTAACCGGGTTTGACGACTCGGTAGAGACCCCTTTTCAGCAGAGACCCGAGGAGAAAAGCTCCACATAAACAGTTACAAAAAAATCGAATGTATACATGAAAGCAAAAATGACAACAATAACAAATTATACAAAGCAGAATTTCTTAACACATAAATCTGAAAACCATACAATTTTATACATACTTTTTTTTAAACGGGGATAGTATGAATAAGGATGAGTTAGAAGAGAAACAGAATGCTGACAGAATGAGATATGAAGATAGCTAAAGAGAGAGGCTGAATTGTGGGTGAGAGGCAGTAAAATAGTGTAAGTTAGGAGGAATATAGGCTGAAGTGTGGGGGAGAGGCAGAGAAATAGTGTAAGTTAGGAGGAATATACAAATCATAGTAGGCAAGATTTAAATGAAACACTATATTAGATAGGAATTAAATGAATGACTGTTGAGAGGAAGATTGACAGGTAGAGATAGTAGTGGGTAGGAAGAGACATGTAGAGGTAGGATTGGAAGATAGGACTATAGGATTATGTTGGGTCACTGGAAAAGCATAGCCATTTCTTCTGGTAGGTAGCTTTTAGTGCAGTCTTGAAGGAGCTGGAGTTAGTGATATATTTGATTTGAGGTGGAAGTTTGTTCCAGGCTTTTGCAGTAGAGTAGCTATAGAGTAGTTTGCTAACATTCTTCTTAGGCATACATATAGACCTGTAGTAGGTTTTGTTGAGAGCTACGAAGAGCACGGTTGTGAATGTATGCTGAATGAGTGTGGAGAGAGAGGGGCAAAAAGAAGGATTGTATAAGACAGAATGAGCTATGAGGAGCTGGGATAATAGAATCTGCTGCTGAAATTCTAGCCACTGCAGATTTTTTTAAGACTACACAGTGATGGGTATGTTACAGTAGGTTTGATGCAAATCTTGCAATTTTGTTATAAGTAATTTCCAGTTTAGACAGAAGATTAGATTGGAGGTTTGTGAGTAATGGGGCTCCATAGAGCAATGTGGGGATAAGGAAAGCTTGGACAAGGGAAAGTCTGGAGGAATGGGTGAGGAATATTTTATGTCTGTAAAGGAGTCCAAGATTTTGGTGAGTCTTTTTAATGCATTGTTGAATGTGAAGATTAAACTTAAGGTGGTCATCGATAGTAATGCCAAGGAGTTTTGTGTAAGTCTCAGTAGAGATGTATATGTTATTCAAGGATGAGAGAAAAAAGGTAGTTTTATGGTGTTTGAGACTGGAGAGGAAAAATAGGAGAAGTTTTGTTTTCTTAGGGTTTAGTACCAGTTGCTTAGAAGTGAGCCATCTTTTGACAGAGTAGAGGGAGTCTTGGGTGAGGGTATGGAGGTGAGCAATGTCACTGGAGGAGGAGATGATAGTGGAATGGTCAGAATATTGAATAATAGTAGAGAGTGGGCAAGAAGAGTGAAGGTCATTAATAAAGATATTGAAAAGTAGGGGTCCAAGGATGGAGCCTTGGGGGACCCCAGTCTGAAGAGGTAAAAAGGGGGATAAGCTTAATTGCCATTTGACAGCTTGAAGACTATTTGACATGTAGCTAGAGAACCAAGACAGAGTTAAAAAAGTTTAGTGAAGCTAGTTTGGACAGGAGTATTCTGTGGGAAACGGTGTCAAAGGCTTTGGAAAGATTGAGAAACAGGCAGGAGATAAATTCATTATTATCACGGGATTTTGCAGTGATGTTTATGAAGAAGTGTACAAATCAAAACCAAATCAACATTATTGAAAATAATACCCATATCAGCATGATCATATCTAAGTGCCTAATTCAGCTTATGAGACATCAGTGCGTCTTCACCAAAATGATTTTGTCTGTTTACCCTTAGCTACTCTGACAGATTTATAGCCCTATCTCTCTACTCTGTGTCATACAGTCTTACATTCTAAGAATGGCCTAGGACTTTTGAACTCCTTCACCTAACTTAAACTAATAGTAAAGTAAACAACTGATCTACTGAGCTAAGCGTACAAATAAAAACCAAATCAACAACACAAGATTATGTGGTAAGTACCTAATCAGTTGTATGCACCATTTCTGCAATATGCTGCCCTTACATGCCAAACAGAATACTTTCCTGGTACCCTTTAAAACTAGTCTGGATGAGTAGATGGCTGACTAAATGCTTTGTTTTGCTGGTATATATGCTTAAAATTGACTTAATGGGGGGCACTGTTAGACTCCCTGGGTGATGTCAAAGGTTCTCTTTTGTCTTCTCGGTTGTAAGCTTAGTATGAACCTGGAAACTATGAATATACTGAATTTTCTACAACTATTTTATCAACTTTTGCACTCTAAAACTGTAACTTGTCGCTATCTAGAACTAATTGTGAAGCAAAGTTTTTTAGTTCTGTTGTAGGGTTGTAATTTCTCAGAGCTAAAGAGTAGTCTGGCCCATTTGCTATTCTCTGCAATGGACTTTGTTACCATGCTATATGGATTAGTCTGTTTGCCAGTCTGCTACTGTCATGTGCTATACTATCGATGCTTTTGTGGTGTTTTAACTTTTCTCCTTCTACTGTGGTCAGTACGGTAGCTGTTGGTTACTACTGCTTGGTTCTACTGCCTTCATTCTATTTGGTCAAACGCAGGATGGTGCCTCTGCTTCTCTTCCTATGTTGTTTGGTCAGGATTTTTTTTTCTTTGCCCACATGGTTGATTTTCTGAAAAAATGTAAAGATTATTCATAAAATTAGCTACTCAAAATTGATTACAACTATTCAGATTAAGGGGATTGTCCAATGGCTTTCCCAAAAGGATTATACTGCAAGTCACCACCAGATTGTAAACATGTGTATACACTTAAGAGGATCTACTTGTGGTTCCAACATAGAAACAAATCAAAGAATATGTATTTATAAATTATGAAATACATCTGCAGAGGAAGAAGAATTTGTCTCTCGCTTAAATGGAAAAAGTCCAAACAATACCAATCAACTAGTAAACCTATTTTTTTCCATGGGCTACAGAATGCTGAATAACATTGCTCTGCTTTTCTTTTGTGTTCATTAAGAACAAAGTATAATGAATGCATGTTTTGTCAGTACATTCTTTTGATTCATATGATCTCATATTTAATCTCCTGTTGATCATATTGTAAAACTCCACTGGGAATTATGACTGACATTTATTTAGACATCCATTATGACTAATTAATTTGGGGTCATGTTTGGTTATGCACTGGCACCCAGTTCCACTTAAGGAAATTAATTTTCTTCAGAGGCATTTAGTGCATTTTCATTAGTCTTACAGTTTGCTGAATAATTAAGTTTTATGTTAGTATTAATTAGGTGCTACTGTTATCTCATTGTCATAGCCAGGAACCAACATATTCTTGTTTAACCGTTTATCATTAATTAAGGGAAATAACTGTATAAACTTGAACAAATTTGGATAATAGGTTTTCTTGATGTTCCCTATTTGCTAAAGCAGTCAGATATATTTTGATTTGCTTTCATGCCAGAATTATTGTAGGTTCTCTTTGGTGTCCTTAGGATACATACTTCTACATTTACAGATGTAAATTCCATTTCATTCTAAAGAAAAGTAAAAAAAAGACAGGCCATGTGACGTGCGTACCAGTAGTGCTAACAAAGTTCAAGGTGCAAGCCTCTGCGTGTTAATGTTGATTTTTTTTTTTTTTTTATTAATTTGTCTGTTAATGCTCACTGAATTCAGGACTCAAACCCATATGTTAACATTATTTTTTTTTATTTTATTTTATTAATTAATTTGTTTCTTAAGTAGGTAAACCCCTAGACCCCAGTGAATGTTTTCAGTGACAGACTGGATGCATTGTCTGTTAAGTGACTTACTCAAAGCCATTCAGTAGCAAACCAAGACTGAAAAGACAAAACCCAGGAAGATATAGTGAAGCTCTTTAGCAACAAATAGCCTTAAACCTCTGCCTGTAACTGTCAGGCCAAATTAGAGGAGCACTAGAGTCAAGGCTTTTCTGAGTTTTGTTCTAATGCGGCCAGTATTCAGTAGCAGAGACTGTACATGCACTCTTGATGATCCATGGCATTTCCATGATCAAACAACAAACTTAGTAATATGAATTCGAAATCAGGAATTACGTCTGCCTTATTCACAAATCTGAATTGTTGCTTATTGCCAAGATGGCTTACTGAAAATCAAGGGTCTTGCCTGGAGACTGATATTCCAATAGGCTATTTATTGATGGATTATGCTGTATATAAGTAGACAGAGAGAGGGGGTTCTGTCTGGTGAATATTTATAGTATAAAACGTGTCAAGAGAACAGCATCAACTCTCAAAATTATTTTGGTCTGCCATCTTCTCAGTGACTGAAGGGTGCATGCACATGATTTCATTAGTTTTCTCTTTGGTTCACTGCTAACTTTCACAAACCTGGCTGATACTGAATAATTTCAGCTTCTTTGTTGATCTGTTCAAAAATTATGACATCATTTGGTTGGGATAAAAAGAAGTACGGACCCCCCCCCAAAAAAAAAAATATATATATATTAACGTAAACGTTTTGTTGGTTCCTGAATTAATTTCCAGGAAATAGACTTTTCTAGCCTAGTCAGTTATCCCCATCTGTCTTATCTCAGAAGTAAATTATTAACATATCCTTTGCCCCTACATCTGCCATGGCCAGTACAGAATCTCAGTCAGCTGTTTCCATTACTATAGCCAGTCTGATTGCACTAGGTATTTTGAGGCAGTGTAGTAATTGCCTCAAGCTTACCAAAAACTATTTAATGCTACAACAAAATGATTTGGTATGTCAGAGAGGTAAGTATTTATTTAATTTGGAGGCTACCTTCTCACCTAAGAAGACATTTAGTAAGGAGAACACATACACCACTGCACAGAGCATTTCCACTAGTCCAACTTACACTGAAGTTATTAAGAGAGCACTGCCTAAGCATCCCAGGCTGAAAAATAAGAAACCTTAGAGATTAGTTCACATAGCAACATGCCCACCTTCACCCTTCACACCCACACTTAATACACATACCTCAAAAAATCACAAGGTTACAGACCCCAAGCCCTTATGGTCCACTGAGACTGCATCAAACCATGGTATTATTTTACTAACAGATGACTCTATTGAGAGGCATATGTACAACACCCACTAGATAAGAATAGGGGGACAGCTGTCTCTCTGGGGTCAGAATCTGAGATATAACAAGGGCTCCTAGAGTCCTCCATCCTGACAAATACAATTACAACCAAACAGTGATCAACATAGGGGTGAATGACCCTAGATGCTCTAATTATAAGGACATGCAGAATGATATGATACAGCTTGCCATTCTTAAGTCTGATGCAGGAAAAACACTGGCATGAATTCTACTCCTCCTTAAATTGTTGTATTTTGCCAGCACCCACAATAATGCCTTGATTTAAAGATAAGATATTTGGCTTTAATAATTGGCTATGTAGCTGGTGTCTTTCTAGGGGGATCCAGTATTTATCAGCTTGGGATGAGATGGCTGAAAAACCTTCCTGCTTTGCCAGCGAAGGTCTGCATCCCTCTTACCAAGTCTTTCACATACTGGCTAAAGCCTTTGCTGCCTCCATAGTGCTTTTTTTGGCAGAGTCCATTTGGTGGGCATTCCAACCTAGTATATTCTAATGTGGAACATAATAATGTGGCTCTACTGATTGTCAGGAGTCTTAACAATAAATGACCAGACCTGAGGCTTTCTACTCTACTGAACACTTTCATATATGTTTAGTTACAGAAGCATGCTTTCAAAGCAATGAAAACACTCCCTCTGTTCCTGGGTATAATGCCTATCATGCCTTCAGACATATTGAAAATTGTCGGGGAATATCAGTATTTGTCAAGGATATCATCAGCCCACAAGAAATTCCTTGGAACAACACATTTGAACTTTTAAAAGTCCAGACCACCATAAAGAAGACAGATTACCACTTCATAGCTAGCTATAGAACACCCTCTATGTCCCATTCTGAGCAGGATAGTTATCTTAATGCATTATCTGAAATTAGCTTTAAATCCAAGATCTTACTAATTTGGGAGCTTCAACTATTTATCAATAAATTGGTTGACCTACATTGCAAATTTTCGGCATGCCCAGCACTTCCTTGGCATTATAAGTACTAAATCTCATTCACAAATAGTTAATAATCCCACTAGAGGCCTAACTATCCTTGCCCATGTACTCAGACATATGGCCACAGCTTGCACATCTTCTAATGTATCTTCATACCTTGTTAAATCAGACTGTAATTTAGTAACCTTTTCCTTTTACAGTCTGATTTAACAAGGTATGAATATACATTAGAAGATGTGCAAGATGTGGCCATATGTCTGAGTATAAATGATATAATAAGAGAAAGAAAGTGTTTAATGATTATAAAAGTTCTCATTCTACCTACCTTAAGGACATAGTTAAGCAAACTGACAATCAGATTATGGGAACTATCAGGAAACTCAAAGACGAGTATGAACATAAAACAGCCACTAAAAAAAGCAAAAATAACTACAGATCCTCCTTTAGCTATGTGAAGATGTTAAGAACTAACACCCAACAATGTTTGGAGCTTGTCCACAATAATACTACACTCTCTGACCAAAAGGAAATAGATAATATTCTAGATAACAAATTTAGTGTGAGTTTTAATCTACCAACAGTTATAGCTATTCTATATTTTCCTCAGTACCAGCTCCCCTCTTTAATTACTATAGAACAAGTCTGACGGCCCTCACAAACTAACAATACTTCAGCCATGGGCCTTGATAATATACCAGGGTGCCTAATTATTAGTGCCAAATATGGATTTCTGAACCTTTACTTAATCTCTTTAATTTATGCCTCTCCACTGATTACATTCCTGAAGCCAGAAAACAGTTTAGGAAATGCTATTTCATAAGTGTGGCCCAACCACAGACCCTGTTAAATATAAAGCCATTTGTCTGACTAACCGTATATGTAAAGCTATGGCAGACATTATCTTAGACTTCATTAATCTGGATATTGAAAATATGTTATCCCAGGATCCTCATCACTTTCACTATGTCAAAGGAAGGTCCTGCCTCTTTAACCTCATTACTTTCTTTGAAAAAGGAACTGATTCAGTATGTACTGGTTTTGCAGTGCATACAGCATATCTAGACTTGGCCAAGGCCTTTGACACTATTCCCAATGCTGGCATTATTGATAGACTTTAAATCTGAATATTGATCCTTATGATGTGTGGTGGATAGCTAATTGGTTGTCTGATAGAATCCATGTTGTTAGAGTTGCAAGTACCACTTCTGAATCCAAAAATTTTACCAGTGATGTACCACAGGGTTCAGTTTAGGGCCCTCTCCTATATGGCATTTATTTATTACACCTTGGGGCCAACACTCCTGGACTATGGTTAACTAAGTGTGTAGATGACTGTAAGCTGGGTGCTGTTATTAAGTATTCAACTATCTCACAACTGCTCCAACATGAGTTAGACCATGTTAACAACTGGGGCAAGGACAGTAGTCTAAATTAAATATAGAAAATGTAGTATAGTTAAATTTATAAACAAAACATTTTCACTTACTATATAGATGAAGCACCCCTCAAATCAAACACTGTTGTAAGAAATTTAGGCAGTCTAGTTGATCATTTCTTATCATTTGACCAGTATGTCTCCACAGTAGTTCAGATATCCTTTTACTTGGGTCATCTAATTTCCCGTGGCATCTCCACTAGATCCAAAGAAGTCTTAACTCCCCTTATCAGACCCGTTATTGAGTATAATGCACCTTTTATCATGTGCTTGTCTAAACATGTCACACAACTTGACAGAACTCAGAGATTCATAGATAAAAAGATCAGTGACCTTTAAAATCTTACTTATCAGAAGAGGCTGTTGGTCTTTTCTCTGTACTCAGTCTCTTACAGACTTCTCCATGGAGATCTGTGCCTAGCCTTTCAATTAATTAAAGATCCAACCCTATTTGAATTCCTATTCCATTGGACATGCTGGCATGATATCTTGATATCCCCATGTATTCCTCAGTTCTGGAACAAATTTCCACTACATGTTAAGCAGACAATTACCCTTGTCATCTTCATAGTCAGCCTGCATAATCAGATGATCAGCCTCAGCTGCTCCCACATTCTGTCTTGTCCTTCAGGAAGCGAGAGGTAACTTTTGAATAGGGTACTTTGGCTAGTCTTGTAATAGTCTGCCAACTGATTGCCTAGTACTTACCTATAAACATATGAAGTCTTGAAATCGAATAAAAAGGAGTTTGGTGTTTGCCAGTCTGCCATGAAAAATAGAAATGGTGGTACAAAATCTATATCAAAGGTACAGTGGCTTAACTGCCCTCCAAAAAAAGTTTTAGGAACTCTGGTTTTCAGTTTTTGGACTTTCAATTTCAGCCCTTAAAAGTGGGCTAGAGAACCAAGTTACACATCCCTATATTTACAAATCTTGAATGTTTCGGTGTTTATCATTAGTAATTGTCAGCTTTTGTCATATGAGTTACTTAGGGTTGTCACCTGTCAGAAATTTTCCTGACAGTCAGACAGTCAGAAAGTCAGTCATTCTGTCAGGAAATATGGAAATCACGGTCACTATCAGGATATTAAGTTTGGGGGAGTAGCTACCAGGTCTTTTGAGTCATTCTAAGAGCTAATGTATTTCTGAAGTATAGTTCCCAAAAATGTTTACTGTTTCACTTGGGTACCCTATTTGCATTTTTTTTTCTTACAATAGTCTTTGTTTGTTTTAACTGGTATCCTAGGTGATATAAAACATGACCATTAGCAGAAAGTTATACTAATCAAAAGAATCCTTCTCACAATGCATCTTACAAGCATGGAAAAAAGTCCGAAACTTCTTTTTTAAAAGAGAAATCTTTGTTAAACTTTATTTTCTCTGTGGTAAATGTACTTATGCTTTTTTTGTCTTCAGTGTAAATAATATTTTAGGTCAGAATCAAATCTGAATTAAGAAAAAAAATGTTAAGTACACATTGCTGGAAGCAGCGTGTAAATATTATACATTCTTCTTCCTGTTGTCATTTCTACAATATGCTTTTTAGCCCACATGCTTATCTAGTGTATTAGCTTCAACAGACACACCAGATGCCAAACCAATATTATAAAATCTTTTAACGTGCAGCATTTCTACATTTGCTAACCTGTTGCATTTAGCATATTATTTACTGTCTCTTCAAAATAATTCAGTTAGCAGTTTTGAAGAAAAGGAATGCACATTTACTTACTGAGATAAGTGGGCAGTTGGTGGAGCAAAGGATGTTTTTTGTCAGGCTTTTGTTTCGTTCAAAGGTGGCAACCCTGGTTTCACTTAATTCCTTGTAAATTCTGTGAAGAATTTGTCACATTTAGATTTGTTGCATATCCATAAAACAAATAGTATCATAAATACCCATTTGAAGGACCTAAATTTCATCTGTGACATAAACCGGCCATGTTGGAGGGAGAGGTATGTGTCTCAAAGATTACCCCTTCTGTAGAACAGGCTTCCCATCCTCATGCAACAAGGTTCATCCCAAACTATACTCAAATGTAACTTGGACCAATGGATGGGAAATCGCAAACTTACCCTTGGTTTGGCACCTATGACCCTAATGGACAGAGGCAGCTTGTGAATGCTTGATGTATTGTATTCAAGCCTATATTGTAACAATAAAATCCATTGAGGTATTGGCACGTCAGTAATATTTTAGTTGATTTGAGGTAAGCTTAGGTAGACTTAAATGGTGCTTGGGTCAATAGGCTTCTAACCACCTATGAATCTATAAGAATTCTTGAAATAGAAACATGTGTAGTTTTATAAAATAAATACCAGGGATTTAATAGAGATTCTTTCTGTCCACATTATTTGGTTTACGCAATTAGTCAACTGGCATAAAAGAGAATAATCTCTGATTTGGAGACAAGGTAAAGCCTCAAAGAAAAATACTTCACACACACATACACACACACACACACACACACACACACACACACACACACACACACACACACACACACACACACACACACACACACACAATCACAGTATGACCCTCGACCAGTCCCACAGGGATGATTTGATGTATGCTGTCAAATGTTGTCATCTGTGTGAAAAAAATAATAAAAACTCAGCAGAGTAACTCTCTGAATAGCCATGTCAAGCTAATCCAGAGCTGCTACTTTTTCTAAGGGAGAACACATTGCTAAGTAGCATTAGCTGCTCTCCCAACTGCTGCATTTACATATGTTGTTTTCCAGTGAGAATGCTGTCCATGTTCTGGCCACAACCAGTAAAAGACCATAGCGGAAGAGCAGTCAATGCATCAGAAAGTTTAACCATAATGCCGAAACCTTCAGGGTTAAGATTTCCACATCCAATAAGACTTATCTTAGGGCATATCCCCTGTGCCTCTTGATTGCTGTAAGCCTCCTTTAATAGACCTGTCAAAAACAATTATTTAATACTTAGTAAAAGAACCACTGTCCTTTAGGACCCTTAGTTAGTAACCAGAAATTTCATAGCATTAGATTCACAATAGCAATGGAAACATTCTACACAAAAAAGTGCACAGAAAGCAAGTGACCTATGACTGTTGCAGACCTCGAGTGCGAGACTTCTGATGTTTACTTACAGATTAGGAATCAAACTCAAGGAAGTCACTTGTGAGAGCTATACCTAAACTGAATTAAGCACCTTTCATCCCTGAGCCCAAAAGCTGCAGTGTATTTACTACAGTAATCCTAAGTGTTGTTTGAAAGTTCTGATTTTCTATAGTTCCACATTTCAAACAGCTGATGGATACTGGATTGTCACTGAAACACTTTGCTGATAGTTTCAGAGGTGTTCAACTATTTTAAAGTGGTGCTTAACTTTTATGAACCATCTCAAACTTTTTGTGGATTTCTTATCTGCTTACAGAAGGTGTTGCCCATTTACGTATTTAGTATTTCTAGCATCAAGTTTATCTTCAGGTTATTTTATTTTAAGCTGCCTATTTCTAAGCACTTTACAAACTGAATAATAATGTGCACAAAAAAAATGACAAGACAAACTGAAAATATTACAGTGAAATGCACTTTAATTTTCAAAAAAATATTACAATTTCAGTACAATAGAAGCAAAGAAAATGTTAAATAAAGTGACAAAAGTGTGACTAGCTGAGATGAACTAGAGACCGAAATGTAAGAAAGAACTAAACATCATATCCAGCAAGAAGTGGATATTTTCAAAAGTCTGTCAAAATGAATAGGTTTATTAATATCTAAACATGTATTCAGCATCTATAAAAGTCAGCTGAAGAGAAAACACATTCCACAGAACCACTGTGCATTCCTTAGTATAGGCACAATGGCACATCAGTTAAAGTGCTAGAATTGTTCCATTCTGCATTGTTCTCTTCTCAGCATAGATTTTCAAAGTTAATGACACAAATAGAAGGAGATGCAATACTTCAGTATAGATTTGATGCTTGTGCTGTTATGTGAAGGCCTTAGAGGGAAGATATTTAGTACTAGCAATCATTTCTGTCTGCTCTACACAAACTGCCAATCTACTGCAATCTGCACAAAAATGAACTCTGATTTATTCACTTGTGTCTTTTGGCTTTTCCCAGTTAGGGGTCGCCACAGCGGAACTTCGGTCCGCTAATGATTGGCAGTAGATTTTTACGTGCCAAGTTGCTGGTCCTGACGCACAACCTTCAACGAAGGTACGCCCATTCACACATGTCTCCACACAGAAGACCCTCTAGTTGAGAATCGAACAGGACAACGTCTTACTGTGAGGCGACAACACTACCGCAGCACCACCACCGCAGTCTCTTTGATTTATTCACTATTCCAACAAAAATGAGCACATCTGTCTTACAATATACAAAGATAAATGTCTGACAATTGGCATACAGCTACCCTTCTCCTTAACATACTTACATGTAAGATACTGTCCCTTCTTTTCAGCAAATTGATCATCAAAACCCCTTATTAGTCCCTCCAAAATTCTGATTCTCTGCAACTACTAAGGTCACCCTAAACTCATGCTATCTGTGAGAGAATACTCTCTAAAATTGATCTCAGTGTGCTGGAACTCATTAGATCCAAAGATAATTAGATTAGATATTTCAAAGAATTCTAAACTTAGGACCATATACAACTTGTCCATACTCACCCTCAGGCTGCTCTTCTTTTTCTTAAAGAGGACTAGGCCAATCAGTAACTGTAAATTCACAGAACCCCTCCAGTTATCCAGGTTCCATTTGAAAGGTGTTAGTGAATTAACCTGTAGGTGAAGACTGTTCCAGAGGTGGAGAAGGCACAATGTAATAAACCTTTCTCTCCACTGTGTTTTGTTAATCTATTGGTGAAGATTTAGTTCCCCTTTTCTGGTGTTAATGGAAGGTATAACACCTGTAGAAGTGCAGTGCACCAAAGCCAAGTTGGCCCCTAGTGGTACAGTAGAATAAGTCCTTAGGCCTGTCATCATCTTGGCTTGGATCTTCTGTAGACTTTCCAACTAATTGATATATCTAGTGAGGTGAACCCCAAAGTGGGTGTTCTACTCAATATATGTGAATATAAGGGAATGATGATCTCGTGAGATCTAAATGTTATTTCCTCAGTGATTAGTTGTGCAAAGTAGAAGGATTTCCTGATTATCGTTGTCACATGATGATGATGATCAAAAGATAGGGAGTTATCAACTCAAGTTCCAAAATCCCTAATTACATTTTCATTTTATTGTGGCAAATGCTGAATACTATATGTTGAGGGGAAGGGTTGTCGAACAACTGCAATGACATGACACTTTTTAGTATTCGATTTTAGCTAATTTTTAGTAAGCCAAGATTTTCCTAGGGAGAGTTCTTGCTTGAGAGTGCAGGTATCAGAGGGGGTCTTAACAATAACTCTTAGTTTGGACATGTCTACAAAGATAGTAAAACAGAAGTCCTGGATTCTTATCTGGATCCAGAAAAGTAATTGCTGAAATGGAGGAATCCTGACAGTGAGATGTGGAGGACACTGCTGCTCACCTTCATACTTTCTGATGAAGCATCTATGAATTACATAGGTTCATAGGTGTTTACTAGGCTAATGACCACAAGGGCCTTTTTAAGCTTAGCCAAGCATCCCAAATCTCCAGCAAGTTCTGATACAATATATCATAACATATTGTAAGAGTTCTGCCTTTTAGCCAGTTTGTTATTGATCTTGCCAGACAGATATCTATTTTTAAATCATTTAGCTTTCTTTTGATTGGTGAAAAAGATTTGGGATAGACAGGAAGAAAGCAAGAGGAAATGAGGACATTCACCAAAGAAGAGAATGGATCGTGTGAAAGAAGATCTGTGACTGTCAGACATGAGTGCTGAAGAAGGCAGGAGTGTGGCACTGAATCCAGAGAGATGTCGACTATTAACACAACACCCCGAGCCATGTAGAAAATGGTAAGAAGGTGGCTAATGATGATGAGAATGATTAGCTTTCTTAGGATGTCAGAATGTGGGGTGTGGTGCTGAATGCCTTAATCAGGTCTAATTATGTGTGGACCGCATGGTCACTGACAACTGTATGTGTGATTATCTCAAAGACGTTAACTAGATTTAATAGGCAGGGTCTTCCCTTGATAAAGCCAGATGGCTGAGGGTCAAGTATACAGGGTTTTCTTATATAGTTTACGAGATCAGTTATAATATATTTCTTGGTCTTGCAAATGAAACTGGTCAGGCTGGTAAGTCTATAATTTAACCAGAAGATGGTATGGCCACTCTTACATGGGACATCACAACTGCAGTATGCCATTAAGGGACAAAACCTGTAGCTAAGATTAGGTTAAACAGTATGTGGTGTGGTTTAACAAGGGCATGCTCAACACAGCTTATTAGGCTTCAAGGTATGTTATCATGCGTCTGTATTATAACATCGAAGTCTAAAAACTTTGAATGTTATAATATCAAACCCATTCAATCGAAACACCAGAAAACTGAACAGTCAGAACAGCATTTTTTTTCCCAGGGAAAAAATTTGCTGTTCCGATAAACATACACACAACTCAAGCACACCAAAATAAATAATCCACACACATACACTTCACGAAACCTTGCACTAAACCAGACATGCACCACTAGTTACCCACTTACCTTAACCCAACTCTAACCCTAAGGTACCTAACTATCGCACACTCACCTTACCCGCTCCCTAACCCTAACTCACCTACCCCACCCTACCCTCATGTCCACACAATCGCACATTTACCTGTCCCGTGCCCTAACCCTAACTCACCTAACCCAAGCCCAATCGCACACTCACCTTCATTCGCACACTTACCTTAACCCGGTCCATTACCTTCGCTTCACAGTTGAGGAAATAGGAAGCTGCAGAAACGGCCCACTGAATACTTTCCCTAGGAAAGTATTCGGTGTTCTGCAGCTTTACTATTTCAAGCGTTCGCTTTACTGGGTTCGATATTATAACATTCAAAGTTTTTGAACTTTGATGTTATAATATAGACCCGTTATCATACCCCCCTGGTGAAAGAATTTCCAGTATTATTCAGTAACATCAGTACAAGCTTCTTAATGATAAAATTGGACATAAGAGATTTTAAGATTTCTGGACTATAGACAATAGTTTTGAAGGTAAAATTAGCACTGTATTTGTTTGCAAATAATTGGTGACATCAGTTCGGTCTGAATGAGTGATGCCATCTTAAACAAGCTCAGAGCAATGTAGGAAGTTTTTCCATAGTTTCCTAACAACTAAAAAGGAGGTTATAATTATCTTTATCTACTGATGCAACCTAAGTTCATGGTAAGCTTTAGTGAGCCTGATGGCAATTTTCAATTTCTCGTATTGTTTTAATGGTAACCATTTCAAATGTTGGTACCCACTGGAGTGAATACTGAAACATGGAGGCTGAATGGCCAATAAACAGACTTACATATACTAAATCAAAGATAGCCATTCCCAGGAATATTCCTGGAGTTGGTATATATCAGTTGGGGGCTTCCCCCATCACAGGGTCCAGGCAAGCTTGCCCCCTCCCCCGCAAAAAAAATTTAAATGAGAGAAGCAGTCTTCAAGATTCACTCTTTTTCATGTTTTTCTGCCTTTTTTATAACTCTATTATATCTGTTAGATCTGTAAAATTTTGGAAACTATATCCCTGGGAAGGCATGCTAACTGATTTTATTCCTACAGAATGCAGTACATTATTTGCTGGAATGGTTGATACTGCATTCTGTGACAGTCCTACTGCAAAGATAGTTAAGGGCAATATTTTAATTGATGGCAAATATCTACAGATACAACTAGATATAGTAAGTATAATCACCCTAATAAAAGCAGCATTTATGCAAACAGAAAACCCTTATAAGTAATGCTGTTGAGGTACTATGCATACATGGAGATAAGAAAAAGTGCTCCATTATTCAGCTAAAACTCCAAACTGAGTTTGAGAAGGCACTTCATCCTATTGATGTAGTAGACAATTTAACACATGAAATGATAACAGAATGATTCCCCTGCTTTAAGGATTTGTAGAAGCAGTGGAAAGAAGGCTGTCCTTTTGATAGTTGACTCTATCAGTCAGAAGAGAGAAACCAGCAAATGTGTAAGCCTACAGATACACCTCTGCTTGGAAAAAAAACAGTGAGAACTACCACTAGACACTTTTATTGGAGTTTAGGAATCCAACAGAGAACAAGGCACGGTGTTAGAAAGTCTATAAGGTACATGCGTTTGAATAAAGATACAGATTCAAAGAACATACATCATTCAACAGATATGTCAGTCGTCCTGGAAGAAAAGAGGTAGCAAGAAATGATATACACAATATAATAGTGCAACCTGAATGTACTGCAGAGACTAGATGTGTTGTTGCAACCAGAAAGTGTTGCAAAGCTAAGAAAAAGGACTGACATGGTTGAAAAGAATGAGCAATTGTTTTAAAGATTGCAGGTAGTAAGTATGAAAACTGTACAATCTGAACAGAATTTTAAACTTTCTCTCAAGCCAACGCAGGCGAAAGCCATCACTCTGTGGCTAGGCTTATAAATGCCCATGGGCAGATAGCCTAGTACTTACCTATGAACCTATGAACCTATAAACAGAAAGCCCACGACATAGAGAATCTAAGCATCAGATGAGTGCTAAGGAGAACAAAAATTACCAGCAAGAAAGATGTCAATGCACAGTGCACATGGAAAAAAAAGCTCTAAACCACTTCTATAAGTTCACAATAGAAAAATAAAATAAGGGAAGAATCTAAGAAACAACTTAAAATAAGTAAGGAAAAAAAGTAAAACTGGATTTAAAAATATGCTCTGATAGATCCTGGGGTGGTGTTTGGTTACAGTAGCCAGAAAGATAGCGATCTAAAGAAGGAAAAAAAAAGCTGAGGGTACTGTACCCTGAGAGAGACAAAATAATCTTGAATAGAGCCCTAATGATATTCCTGCTGAGCCAAAGCAGAGGAAAATGAAATAGAAGAGTTTTTTTCTGTGTGTTAGATTCATAAAGGAAAGGATGTAAACAAACAAACAAACAAAAACAAGCAAACAAACAAATAAATACATAAATAAGGCAGAAATAGCAAATGTCACTGAAGAATGCTGGCACGAGTTACCTTTTCTAGAAGAGGTAAGCAATGACATCTCAGTCCTAATGTTCATAGCAGAGGAGGTAGTTAGATTGAGAAAGGTTTTTTGTATCATGGTAAGAGAGTTTACATGATGAGTGGCCATGGTCAGGGTGGGTGTGATTCAGACAACCCAGCTACATGACATGGCTAGGTCAAATAATGTGATCAGACATGTTAAATGCTAATGACCACATAATGAAGTGCCTCAAGTGATAATGACACAAAGCAAGATAGAAGATCCATCCAGAAATGTTTGCATGTCATGCAGTGATGTTAATAGTTTTTAACTCAGCCATATGCTGGTGATCAGATAATATATACAATACAAGAATGAGGGGTTGTTCCAACCATTATGAATGTGTATCTACATATGGCTTTCATCACAGCTAACATGACTGACGGTGCACAAATTGTTGCCCTAGACCAAAAAATAAATAAATAAGGTACATATATAAAATATATGAAAACATAGTATGCTTGTATGTATGTAGTTGTATAGAAAAGTTTGCTGAATCATTGTAAGAGAGTTTGCATGATAAATGGCCATGTTCAGGGTGGCTGTGATTCAAACAACTCAGCTACAAAATGTGTAGGAAGGGTGCTGGCTCTACCAAGAAGTGCAGTATATCTTTCACCACATGGATAGATGTCTGTGCTCCACAGCTTCTTCCTAAGTGTGATGAGGCTCGCTGCCTTTCATCATGTAGAGTCACTCATCTGGGCATGATGAGCATACTAATTAAGGTTCACCTGATTGTTTCCAAATAGCTCAGTCTTGGAGATGAGCAAATGTAATAAACACCACAGATATTGTCACACTATGCCATGTACATGGCTGACAACCTACAGGCAGGACCATTCAAGCACCAGAAGCTCATTACATAGGTTCATAGGTAGGTACTGGGCTATTGGCCCAAGGGCCTACGTAAGCACAGCCAGCAAGGTACCATAGCTTACGCCACCCAAGAAAGTTATTTTCCTGTGCTACTGTCCAGCAGAGACACAGAAGTGATCCCCAGGGTGTATTTCCTATTTCCCATCTACTCATCAAGATTTTTCTTGAAGAGTGCTAATGAAGAACTTTGCTTGACATAGATGGGTAGCTTGTTCCAGAGTGTAGAAAGTTTCTGCGACAGGAATCTATCCCTCCAGCATCTCCTGTTTATTGTGGTGACAAGGTTTAGGTCCCTAGAGCATGTAGCTTGGAGGGATTGGGATTTCTTTAGGTGTAGCATGTCCAACAGCTCTGGGTTTAACATAGCTTTATATGTTAGGCAGAGATCACCTCGGAGTAGGTGATATGCTACGGAGTAAAGCTGGAGTTTTTTGAGGCGGTCAGTGTAGGGCATTTGTTTGAGGCCAGTAATCCTCTTTGTGAGGTACCTCTGTGGCCTTTCCAGCTGCTGCAGATGTCTTGTGAGGTACATTCCAAAATGGGCATTGTGCTCTATAATGGGTCTAATGAGTGACGAGTAGAGGGGAACAATGACCTCTTTTTTCCTGGATGAGAACCCTTTTATGATGAGGTGTGCCACGCAGAAGGACTTCCTGACTACTGTGGTGATGTGACTATCAAAGGAGAGACTACTGTCCACCTGGGTCCCAAGGTCTCTTATCATGCATTCGGTGTTAAGTAGATTGCTGCCTATGTGGTAGTTCATGTGTACAGAGTTTTTACCAAAGGGGATGACACTGCACTTTTTGGCATTGAGCTTGAGGCCATGGCTCTGACACCAGACATCTGTCTCAGTGAGGCCTTTCTGTAGGATGTCCACATCATTTGGGGACTTGACTATGGCTCCTAGTTTGCAGTCATCTGTGAACTTCATCAGCCAGAGGCCTTCTGTGTTAGCCTGTACTTCAGAGAAGTAGATACCAAGCAGGAGAGGTCCCAGGACAGAACCCTGTGGCACTCCACTTGTCACTGCCTTGAGGTCAGATTTGGAGTCTGCAACTTTTACAATGTGGGTTCTGTCAGTGAGCCAGTTGGCAACCCATCTTGTGACATAGGGATTTATACCTAGTTTCGTGAGTTTAGCTATAATTCCAGAATGGGTGATGGTGTTGAAAGCCTTGGCGAGGTCAAGATAGGCTGTGTGAACCACCTTACCCTCATCCACGGCTTTGGTGAGTGCCACAAAGAAGTCAATCAGGTTCAGGAGGCATAATCTGCCTTTCATAAACCCAAACTGGGTGGGATCCAGAGTTTGGAGGTTACCAATGTCTTTGTTTATGAGTTCCATGAGGATATGTTCCATGGCCTTGCAGACCAGGCTCGTCAGGCTAATAGGTCGATAGTTCCCGGGATCATTGGTGGCTTCCCCTTTGTGGAGTGGGACAACTGTTACTGTGCACCATTCAGTGGGCAGAAAGCCTGATGCAAGGCTATTATTGGACATGGTGCTTAAGTGGGGAGCCAGTTCGTTCTGAAGTTCATGTAAAACACAGCCTGGGATGTTGTCCGGTCCTATGGATGCTGTGTTTTTGGCTTTAGAGAGTGCAGCTTTTACCTGCATAGTTGTGATAACAGGGACTCTGCATTCTTCCTCTATAGATATGGGCCTTTTATGGGGTGAGAGGGGGGTAAAGTTAGCATTGAACCGATCTGCGAGGATGTTGGCAATATCAGTTGGTTCTGTAATTTTCATGCCTTTGTTCTGTAACTCTAGAGCAGATCTAGGTGTTGACATCTAGATTCTTCACATAGCTATAGAATCCTTTGGGGTTGTCCTTGGATTTAGTGGCAATTTTGTTTTCGTAGCTAGCTTTGGAGGATCTTATAAGGGATCTCAGCTTCTTACTGAGGCTGACCAGGGAGCTCCTCCACTCATGGGCTTTTACTCTCTTTTGCAACAGTTTCTTCCTTCTGTTGTACAGTTTGTTTATGGCAGGGGACCACCAGATTGGCTTCCTTTTTTTGGAGGATAGTGTCTTGGTTCAGTTTGGGATAGCACGATCCATGCACTCATGTAAGTACTTATAGAGTGCATTTGTGTAGGATTCAGAAGTTGTAACTGTATTGTTCATCTGCATGGGTGTCATGAAGTTCACCACTTCTGTCTTAAGAAGCATGAAGTTGGCTTTGGAGACATTTTTTTACTGTGGTTTCCTTAATGGGGGGTGGGGGTGGGATGTAGATATCAAGGGTAAAAAGCTTATGGTCGGATCGGACTAATGAGGAGTTGACTTCAGGTGTGGAACACTGGTCACTGATGTTGGTAATGACTAGGTCTAGGTTATTGCTGCCCCTGGTGGGGGTGTGGATAAGCTGATCTAGGGCATTGGAGTTTATGAATTCCAGAAAGCGTTAAGCTAAGGAGTTGGTACATGAGCAGTTTTCCCAGTTAATGGTGGGGTAGTTAAAGTCGCCCATTATTAGGGTGTTTCATTGAACCCTAATATTTTCCAGTACATTAAGAAAAGAGGAATGGGAATCCTGGGGCATGGTGGGGGATCTGTAGCAAGCTATAATTTGGTTTGCAGTTTTTCCCAGAGTTAGTTGCACTTGGATAACCTTGGATGCATTATGCTGAGCAGCTAGCCTGGAGGTGTGGATATCCTTAATGAATATGGACACACCTCCGCCTTTGGTGTTTCGGTCCAGGTTACATGGCCGAAATGTGTGGTATGAGTTATAGCCTGGTAGTGCAGGGGTGCTCTCTGGAGCCTTGAACCAGGTCTCAGTCACTGTACAGATATCGATGTTCTCCATTTTAAGGAGTGCCTCGAGTGAATGCATTTTGAGATTTAGACTTCTAGCATTGAGTAGCATTACCTTCAGTTTTTGTTTGCCTGTTCCTGTTATGGTGGTGAATTTGTTATTTGAACCCTGCCTAAAAAAGGCACTATAGGGGCAGCAAGAGCCTTAGCCAGTATCCGGAATCCCAGGGGCAACAGGTGCAGGCCATCTGTGGCAAAACACCGTGGTCTGTCGACTATGTCATCCCAAGCAGAAAGATACTGGATCTCCTTAGAATGACACCAAAAGCTTAACCAATTGTTGAAGTCAATCATTTTGTCCTTGTACTGCAGTATCATTCTGGGCAATGGCAGAATGCTACTCAGGGCTAGGGTCATACCTGCCAGGGCTACAAGATCAAAGAGCTCTTCCATGTCTCTTTTCATGTAGTCCAGGGAGGTACGTCTCAGGTCATTCACACCAACATGGACAATGACAGAGTCATATTTGTACTTGGTGTGGAGTGACCTGAATGAGTGGGTTATGTGGCGATTCCTAGCACCCGACAGGCAGCTGACAGTAACCCTCTCCTTGTCTAGCCTGGTGAGTGGGACATCAGTGTGTCTGACTATAGAGTCACTTATGACTAGTGTGTTGTGTACATTGTTTTGCCTTATTGGCTGTGGTTGAGTGGCACACTGAGTCTGTGAGCTATGTGTCATTTGGGTTGTGTTGGGGGATGGAGGCTGATTGTGTTTCTGCTTTGGAAATCTCTGTTGCTTAGATAGATTATTATTGAGAGTCTCCGCAAATGTTTTTGTGTTACTCTGTGTGGATTTTGGTGGTGTAGATTTAGTGAGACTATGTGATGAGTGTGGTGTGGTGCAAATGTTTACCTTCTCCTCATGACTGTCAAGTTCAGTCTTGGTTGGAGAGCTTTACCTCCAGTTTGGATAGATAAGTGCATCTCTCACAGGTTGTAGTGTTGGGTGGTAGGAGGAGAGGGTTGTCAGTGCACATGAGGCAATTTCTACATTGCCCCAAGATGCCCAGATTCATCAGATAGACAGGAGAGAACACTGGGAGCTGACCCTTGGACATGCCTGAATAAAAAACTATTTTCCTCTAGATAAGTGAGGAAAGTGAGTACAAGAGCTGTTTTTCTCTAAGCAAGTGGCATTAAGTTGGGAGAATTGTCAACCCTTAATGAATCATCAGAAGATGGAGTTGCTGTCGAACATGTATTCTCCATAGCAAACAGAGAAATGTCTGGTACCATGTTTCACAACTTAATGTGCCATTGGAAGCATATGCAAATACCAAGCCTATATTGCATTAGTTTCATGATTTGTGCACGAGTTGCTCACCACTGCTACTAAAACATGCAAGAACTGCTTTATGCACCAATTATGTGCCGTTTCTCTTGAGATTATTTAATGTTAGACAATTACAGCTAGAGAAGTTGAGGGTAGTGCTCCTTTTAGAGCATAGAATTAGTGAGATGAGGAGATTTGTCTGGAATTCTCCCTAAACATTACAGGCAGAGGCTCTTGCAAGAGGGCTATTCCAGGATAGCGTATAAGGCAGATGTCTGGAATAGTATGGCGAAGGCAGTCACTTGTTCTACTCACATCTCACACATGGATGTAACAGTGCAATTACTACTACAGTGACCTGATTTAGCACAGACCTGCCCTCCTTGGCTAATGGGAGGCTGAAAGTTGGGTGCAGTCACCAACTCACTTGTGTAATCATGCCATGTGTTAACTAAACAAATAACCTGTTACTGCATGTCACCATCCAGTTTTTCATTATACCCTGTTTATATCTCTAGACACAGCAGCGATCTAAAGTTATAGGGAAATGCACAAGACCAGAAAAGAGAGTGAAACAGCACTGTGAGGATTATTTATGCTGTTAAGAAAAATGCCTCTGTTGACATTGTAGCAGATGTAGCAGTTCAAAATAATTCTGTACAGCATTTACATAATAGAATCTCATCTGTCAGGACTGGTATAGCTCAAGGGTAGTAGTATGACTGTGTGATGTTAGACGGACAGTTCTTTATGTCTCTTCCTACTCCTATATAGATGGACAAGTGGATCATCATTTTAAATCTATCTGCACAGAGATTGTTAGGTTGGTTTTAACTTCAATCTCTCCACAAAGAAAAATGTTGTCCTGACAAAGTATAATTGTTGTCCAGCTAATGTCACTGCACCACTACATGCTCCATTTATGTAATATCCATAAGTAGTCAAGGAACTTTGTTGGGAATTTCACATTATTCAATAGAAGGATCTGTCCCTCGTCTAGTACCTGTGCCGGACATATTTATTTTGTGAATAGCATGTTCATTTTGTATATGTACAATTTGGTTATTGGCAAGATTTATATAGCATCACTGATTACAGGCACAGATGTGCTGCATTGTGAAATAGCTCCTGCATTTAGTATTCTCTTATGTCAGACTGCATGTTAGTCACCCCCCCCCCCCTTTCAGTAGTGTAGCAAGGGTAGGGTGAAATGAACATGTGCAATAGGTGCAATGTATTAGAGGTTGCAATCCTGAAGTCTGTTCCTGCATTCTTTTTTTCTGTACTGGCATTTCTGAATGCTGGTACAGAAAACAATTTGCCAACTTCTGGAGTAAGCTGTAGCAAGCTGGTTGCTACAAATGTAGTAATCAGCTTGTTACAGTTAAAAATGCAACAGTTCTTGTATTTTTTTGGCTCTTCTACTGAAGAGCAAGTACAGGGAGGGGTGGATATATGACTGACTTGGAGAGCTAGTGTATTGGAGTGGAGCTGACATTTATTTTTATTCTTCCAATGAAGAACTGTGGCAGGGACAGTGTGTGTGTGTGTGTGTGTGTGTGTGTGTGTGTGTGTGTGTGTGTGTGTGTGTGTGTGTGTGTGTGTGTGTGTGTGTGTGTGTGAGAGAGATGGGGGCATGTGCTTCAGACTGCTGTGAGCCATTCCTTTTTGCTCTTTAGTTTGAGCAAGGAGGTGGGGCACTAATTCAAGACCAACCCAAGATGCTAGTTGAGCTAGCTATGCCTCTGCACCCCTCCATATGCTATAATCAAACAGGTAGATGACAAACTTGTGTAAGTTCTACAATTAAAAGGTTATTATACTTTACTGTATCAGAATCAACACAATTAAGAATGCAATAGTCATTGATTGTTTTCCTCTTCCCCACACTTTTTGTTGTTTTCACTTTCATACATATATTTATTTATCTTTTGCTCTCCATTTGTGTTACTATTTATGCAGTAGCACAGCAACCTTCACCTAACCTACCAGTAAGGTTTGTCATCCCCACTCAGGTGGCTGCAGCACCATCACCAAAACCACCACAGAGGCACCCAACACATCTGGGTACCAACCTGCCTAAATAGCTTCCTTACCTTTTACACTACCTGCACTACCTACATCAAGTAACCCTGCAAAAATGGGTTGTATAGAGGTATCTGATGGTAACAGTGAAAGTGCAGGTAACACATTGTCACCCATGAAGAGCTGACAGACCTTGCGGGGTGATAATACAGAGGAGGTTAAATGCCCACTGGTGATGCATACCAGGCTAATGAGTCATCTTCCACTGGATCTAAGCTGGCTGAGATTGCATTTTTTAGCTCACAATCCCATCCCTATTCCCAGTGTTCCTCTGCCATTTGTGTTCATGCCCACTCTTGTTGGTTGTACAGTATAACACACACCATTACATTCCCTCTGTTTACCCAACAACTCCATCACTGTTGCATTCCCTCTCCATCATTGTGTCACCTCACACACCTTCAGTCAAGTCTGTCCTTCCCTGCCATGTAACCTCTCCTCTTACCAAAATCTTACTTCCCTGACTTCCTTCCCCATTTTAACCCCTGTAAGAAAAACATAAAAAGACACGTCCCAAAAAAAAAAAATAAATAAAAAATCCCACCAGAACCACTAAACTTCCCATAAATTTCAGCAATATACACATAATTATCTCCTGTTGTTTATCATACAAATATGTATCTTCTGCCAAATTGTTGAGGACTGAAGTCTTTAAATACTTACAACGTTTATTGGAATTCTGCACATTATTAAGCTCAGAAGTTGAGAGGTATGCTCTTATCCCATCTCCTTCCTGGTCATTCCTTATTTGCTCAGTTTGTATTCTACTTCTGCTTACTTCATCATTTCTGTCTGTGTCCTATTCTTTCACGTCCAAATTTTACTCAGGTCACAAAAATAGATAAACACAACATACTCATGCATATCTACTGTTTATAAGAAAATAATCTTCCTGCTGTAATACTTTGTGGGACAGGTCACATAAATTAAAACTGATGCACATGTATAGCCAGTGAGAAATGCCATTCCTTATACTACGGCAAAAATGAAGTGCAATCCTTGCAATATTATACATATATATATATATATATATATATATATATATATATATATATTATATATATATATATATATATATATATATATATATATATATATATATATATATATATATATATATATATATATATATATATACACACACACACACACACACACACACACACACACACAATATACATATATTTATATTGATATATCTATCTTTATATATATGTATATATGGATCTACTTTAGGAAGCTTGAACTTTCAAAACTTGAAACTTCATATGGTCGAGACCATAGCATGGAACTTTGAGAGTTTGAAACTTCAATAAAAAAAAATAAAAACACATGTTTTTGTTTTTTTTACATTTATGCAGGGGGGCTAGCCCCTGCACCCCCACCCCCCTGCTAATTAAATATGCCACCTTCGAGTTCATACTACAGTGAAGAGAATGGTAAATTTCCTATTGCACACTGTGTGGCAACTTCAGTTTAAACCGTTCTAAGTTTCAAAACTTCCAACTTATGGTCTTGATCATATGACGTTTGATGTTTTGAAACTTTGAACTTTCAAAGTAGACCCATATGTAAACACTACATAGAGAGAAAAAATAGGCATAATGTTTTACCCTAGCAAAAGTTCAAGAATTCAATGTTTTATGATGACAGCTCATGCTAATGAGAATATGCCATCCTCAGTAAGAAAAATATCAGTCTTTGACTTCATGATTTTGAAAGATTTCTGCGGCAGCTAATAACAGTAAGTGGAGGTGCCTGAATATCGAAATGAAGGAGCACAAGAACAATGTTGTTTAAAATAATCCAGTAATAAGAATAAAATTAGATATAGTCATAAATAGGAATTTTAAACTGAGCATTAACAAAATAAAACCGTTCATCAGGCAAAACTGGAAAAGAAACAAATTCAAAGTAGAAAACCAAAACGTGCTAATGCAAGTTTATCTTAAAAATAATTAGTGTGAAAGTAATACACATAAAATTACATATTAATGAAGACTGCCGGTACCCCATTTCCTCATAAATTATTCTAAATGATAAAAGTTATAAAACTATAGTGACCAGATAAATTCTTATAAGATAAATACAAGCATTTACACCAGGCTGTGGAATAATAAACCTGTAAATCTTATTAAAAATATAATAAAAGCACAGAGCATTTGCATTTAGACTAAACAGGCTAGATCTGTTAGCCATTTATTAATAAAACATCAGTGGTTTTAAAAAGTTTTAAATAAGTTCACATACCTATTTTGAATAAGATGATAACAGACTGCATGTCCTTCTTGCCCCCATGAGTTTCTCCTGATTCTCTGGCTTCCTGTGTTATCTCCAACACCCCAAAGCTGTACCATAGATGAAGTGACAATCTTTCAAATTACCTGTTGGTGTGCAATACTGTGAATGAATGTATGTGTGTGTGTGTGTGTGTTTATGTATCCTGCAACAAGTTGTTGCCCTGTTCAAAAATAGCTCACAGTTTATCCTGACTAATCAAAGGCTAATATTTGTTCTGGTGATAACTCAAACTGTCTTATTTGACAATGAAAGGCTCCGTTTATTGCATAAGTTTAAGTTAACAATATTAACTAATATTGCTTAATAATCAACATAAATAAAGAAAGAAACAACAGCAGCAATTTAAATGCTATATACATTCAGAAATTAGAATATGCAGGTTTACATTTAACTACTCATCTTGAAATAAAATAAGCCTATGATCATAATATGAAAGTTGTTACAAACACTAACAAATTATGGAAGGTCATCTTAAGCAAAAATGTATTCGGTACTCATACAAACTAATGCTTTATCACAAAGCCACAGTTTATATTAATCTCTCCCCCAGATTCCCTATCCTTCTGTGCATGACTAAGGTAGTCATGCATGGAATCGACCATTTAAAATCCTGACGGCAGTGTGCCATGCATATTAATGAAGGCCGGCTGCCTGAGCTTTAATCCTACACGGAGCATGGACGAGTGCAGGGGGCATGTCTGAGAGCAGAGCTCTCACAATATACATGCCGCTGCAATGAAGGACTGCATAATGATAGTAAACACTGAGCAAGACCACTCATAGATGTATGTATATCCCTAGCGACATCCCCCACATGTATAAAAGCAATACTTAAGAACAAAAAAAATGATTTTTTTTAATAAAACAGACAAAGTTTAACCATAGGTGCGCGGGTTTGCCCATCACTTAGCTATGGTTAATACAGGTTAAAAAGTAGAAAGAGGATAAAAAGCAAGATATAGGCAGAAGAAACAGTACAGCAATAGTGTAGTGGGCAGAGCATTCACCGTACAAGTTGTCATTCCCGGTTTTAGTCCAACTGCAATACATTCTGTTTTCCCTTCCAAATCACTTGTTATGATAAATATTTTTATTGCATAGCTTAATAAATAACATATATTTCTGAAATGCAGTACTGCATTTAATGTAGATGTGAGGAGTCAGTGTCATATTGTTGCAAAGTCCAAAGATAATCACGTGACCCATACAGTATCACAGATACAAATGGAAGGAAAACTGTGTAATGAATAATAACTCCATACATTTCTTCAAATTTCCTCATCCCTAAGACCCATTACATTATTACTGTCTACAATGTAGCACTAGTAAGTGGTAGTAAGCAGTAGTAAGCACTCTTAAGCACTAGTAAGCAGGTTTAAGGCCGTTTGTCTGGGGGTAAGCAATGTGCACACAGGTGAAGCAAGACTGAAGCTAACTCTCTGTAAGTATATGTAACTGGAGGTTAGCATTGCTTACCCTCGCACAAAGCCGCGCAAACCTGCTTACAAGTGCTCATAAGTGCCTTGATCACTCAATATGCATCAGCCGCTGTTCTGGGCAGGAAAAAATAACCAGGCTTTACAGGTTATAAACCGAGGACCCTGTACTCTTCAGTCACAGTACTTAACCACTAAGCCAACACAATGGTACATAAGATTAAGGTTTTAATAAACAAACCTCTCCATAGGAAAACAACCTGAACATGTGAAAGGAGTTTCTATACAGCCTTATTTTATATACCCAGCTACATCACATAAATATGTGAACTGGAGTACTGCAGTAAGCACATATGTGAGGTGTTATTGTAATAAAGTGTAGAAGTCCCCAGGACCCCATACAGTGTATGTGCACATGAATCTTGGATACCAGACACATATATAACCTGTAATGAATAATAAATCATTGCCAAAAAGCAAATATAATGCTAATTAACTATTAAGCAATGCTAAGCGCTGCACAGCTTAGCTTAGTAGGGGTAAACAATGTGTAGGGCAGCTAATTCAATCTGCCTATTGGTATACCTCTTTAAGCACTGTCAAACTTAGGTAAGCAGGTGTGCCCATAGCTTAGCCTATTCAAAACTGGCCAATCATTGGAAAGTGCAGGAAACTGGCCATATATAAGCCCCACAGGTGGGAATACTTCCCATAACTGGTTGTAGCTTCCTACTGCAGGCAGAATGGTTGGAGTGGGTGAAGGCACTCAATTTAAAGTGCAACACTAGGGCATCCAGGAGTCAAAAATCATGGTATGGCTCCTGGTAAAACACCATGAGCAGAGACTATGGCAGGGTCAGTACCAGTGCTCGCAGTATAAAATGGAGACCTGGGACAGTCTCGCCTGTGACCTCACCAGTGCCACAAGTATCCCTCAGACTGGTGAGCAGGTCAGGCACCACCATGCTGACCTAAAGCGATGAAGGGGGATGCACTGGAACAGTGGATCCAGGCATCTCGGCAGATGCCTATTGCCCCAGTACTAAGTACTCATTCTACTAAGTAGTTAATTGCCTAGCTTGTGCATACTATAGATAGGTATGGCTAAATATCACTGTATTTCTCTGACAGCTGCAGATGAGTGGGCTACGAACCAGCAAGCCCATGATGCTAGCTTGCAAAGGCTGCATCGCGAGGCAGGTTAGTAATTATTCTGCATGTACTGTCATAACAAATAAATATGAGAGCATTAGAAAGTATCATACCAGTATAAATAAAGGTGTAATATTCTGTGAATAAAGATATAACCCCTGGAGTGCTTCTGTTTACTCTTCTTTCATATGTTGTTGTACTGTTGCATTCTATAAATAGTACTGTTGTATTAAGCAGTGTGACCCACACTGTGGTATGTAGATAAAATGTGTTTGAAGTTCTGTATAACAATGTTGGAAGTGTCAAGAGGTCAGTCATATTGTACAACTGAGGGAGACTTAGACAGAAAACATTAGAAAGCTTCACAACAATTCCCTGATAGCACAGTGTACTGTGATGTTAACTGTAATATATTTGTCACACACAGCAGGAGTTTGAATCCCGGGAGTGCTAGTAAGTTGTATGCATAATCATACTCCACAACTGTACAGATTTTGTTAGAATGTTCAGATAGAAAGCTGTATGCATAATTACACCCAAATGTACAGAATTTGCTAGAATGTTCAAATAGAAAGTTGTATGCATATTAATACCCCTCAACTGTTCCAATCTGTCCAGCATGTCCAGATAAATGGCCCACATCACCAGCCTGGTACCCTGTTCCCCCGAAAAATCAGTGTGATGATCCAAGAAATGTAGGCAGCCGTTAATGACATATAACTGATAGTCAGACCTGTACATAGTCCGAGAATGCATACGAAAACAAACCTGTCATTCTAGCATCTCACCCAATGTATATGAGAGCAATTCTCAAAATATGTTGCATTAACACCTGCATCTTGTCATGCCTGTATGTAAGACACAGGTCGCGTAAATAATAATCTACAAACATACCATTGTACAATATAAGGCCATTGGGTAGTGTAATAATACATGTAAGGGACAGATCACTGCAGTGACTAAGAATGTTGTGAAAACTACAAGGAGATATTAGTTGTTAATTGAACTCTCTCTCTCACCCCTACCATATTTGCAAAAGTAACCCAATTACGCACCTCAATAGGTTTGTGTACACACCAAACTTTTGTTGGGACATATGTCCTATTGGTTTATAAATATTCACATTTGTTTCTATGCATGTGCCATGTTAAGATACCCCCATATTGGTGGCCTGTTGCAATCAATGAAACCTGCATGCTGTTGTAATGGCCACTGTTGTTCCATATATGCATATGTTCTGCCTGCTCTGCAACTGTTTTAAATCTGGTGTCTTGGGTTAATGGGTATACCTATGCATGCTATTATAACTAATCCTGAATGCTGTTGACTATTACTAGCCCATATCTTTATTAAGCATGCTACAACATAGCTCGTATGAGAAGGCTAGTCCCAGTGGACCCACCTGTCCCACCTCAGCTGGCCATGGCACCAGGCACTGGGCACCAGTATATCTGGCACCCAGCCTGGGACCTCCTCCTCTATTGGCCCTGCTCCACCTTCAGATGGAGCCACCACAGGGGATGGGGCAGAGTGGAACCTGTCACCCATCTTCAGGTCTGGGTCGTGGTGTGTAGGGAGGTCGATAGGGAGTTTTGAGAGCAGATATGCCAGCTTGAGGGCTGAGTGGTGCAATTAGAGGGTGAGCCTGCCCCTCCAACACATCCCAGCACAGCCAACTTTGGGGCCGTGAAGGTGCAGTGGTGACTGCCCATGGGTGGGGACCTCAGTCCTACTATGTCCAATTGGGGGATTATGGACTTGCGACTTCCAAACACCATTTCCCATCCAAGG